>NC_084613.1:31335479-31442979 GCF_033978795.1 Nerophis ophidion
TGTGTACTACAACACTCGCTAATGTGAAACATGTACTACAACACTCACAAACGTGTACTACAAGACTCGCTGGCGTGTACTACAACACTCGCTAATGTCTAACCTCTACTACAACACTCGCTAACGTGTAACGTGTACTACTCGCTAACGTGTAACGTGTACTACAACATTCGCTGACGTGCACTACAACACTCGGTAGTGTCTAACCTGTACTACAACACTCACTGATGTGTACTACAACACTCGCTAACATGTAACATGTACTACAACACTCGCTGGCATGTACTACAACACTTGCTAATGTCTAACCTCTACTACAACACTAGCTGAAGTGCACTACAACACTTGCTAACGTGTAACATGTACTACAACACTTGCTAACTTGTACTACAACACGCCCTGACATGAAATGTGTACTACAACACTCACGAACATGTACTACAACACTCGCTAACGTTTAACGTGTACTACAACACTCACAAACGTGTACTACAACACTCCATAACGTGTAACGTGTACTACAAGACTCGCTGACGTGCACTACAACACTCGCTAATGTTTAACCTTTACCACAACACATGCTAACGTGTAACGTGTACTACAACACTCGCTAACGTGTGACGTGTACTACAACTCGCTGACGTGTAACATGTACTACAACGTTCACTAATGTGTGCCGTGTACTACAACACTCACTGTCCTGTAACGTGTAATACAACACTCACTGACCTGTAATGTGTAGTACAACACTCGCTAACATGTAACGTGTAATACAACACTCGCTAACGTGTAACATGTACTAAAACAGTAGCTGACGTGTGACATGTAGTACAACAATCGCTGACGTGTAACATGTACTACAACAATCGCTGACATGTAACATGTACTACAACACTTGCTGACATGTGATGTGTACTACAATACTTAATGTGTACTACAACACTCGCTAATGTGTAACGTGTACTACAACACTCGTTAATGTGTAACATGTATTACGACATTCACTGAAGTGTAACGTGTACTTGAATACTTGTTAACGTGTAATGTGTACTACAACACTTGCTAATGTGTAACGTGTACTACAACACTAACTACCATGTAGTACAACACTCGCTAACATGTAATGTGTACCACAACAATTGCTAACGTGTACTACAACACTCACTAACGTGTAACGTGTACTACAATACTCATTAAAATGTACTACAACACTCAGTAACGTGTACTACAACACTCGCTTACATGTAATGTGTACTACGGGGCGGCATAGCTCGGTTTGGTAGAGTGGCCGTGCCAGCAACTTGAGGGTTGCAGGTTCGATTCCCGCTTGTGCCATCCTAGTTACTGTCGTTGTGTCCTTGGGCAAGACACTTTACCCACCTGCTCCCAGTGCCACCCACACTGGTTTAAATGTAACTTAGATATTGGGTGTCACTATGTAAAGCGCTTTGAGTCACTTGAGAAAAGCGCTATATAAATATAATTCACTTCACTTCACTACAACACTCGCTAACGTGTAACGTGTACTACAACACTCGCTAACGTGTACTATAGCACTCGCTAATATGTGACATGTACTACATCACTCACTAATATGCAGTACAACACTCGCTGATGTGTAATACAACAATTGCCAACGAGTAACGTGTACTACAACACTCGCCAACGTGTAACGTGTACTACAACACTCATGAACATGTACTACAACACTCGCTAACGTGTAACGTGTACAACAACACTCACAAACGTGTAGTACAACACTCCATAACGTGTACTACAACACTCGCTAATGTCTAACCTCTACTACAACACTCGCTAACGTGTAACGTGTACTACAACATTCGCTGACGTGTACTACAACACTCGGTAGTGTCTAACCTGTACTACAACACTCACTGATGTGTACTACAACACTCGCTAACATGTAACATGTACTACAACACTCGCTGGCGTGTACTACAACACTTGCTAATGTCTAACCTCTACTACAACACTAGCTGAAGTGCACTACAACACTTGCTAACGTGTAACATGTACTACAACACTTGCTAACTTGTACTACAACATGCACTGACATGAAATGTGTACTACAACACTCACAAACATGTACTACAACACTCGCTAACGTTTAACGTGTACTACAACACTCACAAACGTGTACTACAACACTCCATAACGTGTAACGTGTACTACAAGACTCGCTGACGTGTACTACAACACTCGCTAATGTCTAACCTTTACCACAACACATGCTAACGTGTAACGTGTACTACAACACTCGCTAACGTGTGACGTGTACTACAACTCGCTGACGTGTAACATGTACTACAAGACTCGCTGACGTCTACTACAACACTCACTAATGTTTAACGTGTACTACAACACTCACAAATGTGTACTACAACACTCCATAACGTGTAACGTGTACTACAAGACTCGCTGACGTGTACTACAACACTCGCTAATGTCTAACCTCTACTACAACACTCGCTAACGGGTAACGTGTACTACAACATTCGCTAATGTCTAACCTTTACCACAACACATGCTAACATGTAACGTGTACTACAACACTCGCTAACGTGTGGCGTGTACTACAACTCGCTGACGTGTAACATGTACTACAACGTTCATTAATGTGTACCGTGTACTACAACACTCACTGTCCTGTAACGTGTAATACAACACTCACTGACCTGTAACGTGTAGTACAACACTCGCTAACATGTAACGTGTAATACAACACTCGCTAACGTGTAACATGTACTAAAACAGTAGCTGACGTGTGACATGTACTACAACAATTGCTGACGTGTAACATGTACTACAACAATCGCTGACATGTAACATGTACTACAACACTTGCTGACATGTGATGTGTACTACAATACTTAATGTGTACTCAAACACTCGCTAATGTGTAACGTGTACTACAACACTCGTTAATGTGTAACATGTATTACGACATTCACTGACGTGTAACGTGTACTTCAACACTTGTTAACGTGTAGTGTGTACTACAACACTTGCTAACGTGTAACGTGTACTACAACACTAACTACCATGTAGTACAACACTCGCTAACATGTAATGTGTACTACGACAATTGCTAACGTGTACTACAACACTCACTAACGTGTAACGTGTACTATAACACTCATTAACATTTACTACAACACTCAGTAATGTGTACTACAACACTCGCTAATGTGTAATGTACACTACAACATTTGTTAACGTATAATGTGTACTACAACACTTGCTACAGTGTAACGTGTGCTATAAAACTAACTACCGTGTACTACAACACTCGCTTACATGTAACGTGTACTACAACACTCGCTAACATGTACTATAGCATTCGCTAATATGTGACATGTACTACATCACTCACTAATATGTACTACAACACTCGCTGATGTGTAATACAACAATTGCCAACGAGTAACCCGTACTACAACACTCAAAACGTGTACTTCAACACTCGCTAACGTGTACAACAACACTTACTAACCTGTACTACAAAACTCGCTAATGTGTAATGTGTACTACAACACTCGCTCACTTGTACTACAACACTAACTAATGTGAAACGCGTGCTACAACACTTGCTAACATGTACTACAAAACTCACTAATGTGTAACATGTACAACAACACTCGATAACTTGTACTACAATACTCGCTTACTTGTACTACAACACTCGCTCACTTGTACTACAACACTCGCTAACGTGTACTACAAAACTCGCTAACGTGTACTACAAAACTCACTAACGTGTAATACAAAACTGACTAAAGTGTACTACAACACTCGCTAACGTGTACTACAATACTTGCTGACGTGTACTACAACACTCACTAACGTGTAACATTTACTACAACACTTGCTAACGTGTATTACAAAACTCACTAACATGTACTACAACACTCGCTGACGTGTATTACAACACTCGCTGACGTGTACTACAAAATTCACTAACATGTACAACAACACTCGCTGACGTGTACTACAACACTCGCTGACGTGTACTACAATACTCACTAATATGTACAACACTGGCTGACGTGTACTACAACACTTGCTGACGTGTACTACAAAACTCACTAACATGTACTACAACACTGACTGACGTGTACTACAACACTCGCTGTCGTGTACTACAAAACTCACTAACATGTACTACAACACTGACGTGTACAACACTCGCTGACATTTACTACAAAACTCACTAACATGTACTACAACACTCGCTGACGTGTACTACAACACTTGCTGACGTGTATTGTGTACTACAACACTCGCTAATGTGTACCATGTACTACAAAACTCACTAACCTACTGTAGAAAACAAACTGTACAACAACATATAAAATTTCTTCTAGTACACACGCGAACATAGAGTGGAAAACAACATGTATGACAATACACGCGACATATTGTAAAAAATAACGTGCACTACAACGCATGCCAACAAAGTGTACAAAATAGTGTCCTACAACAGTTGCTACCATAAAATACTTAACTACATTTTTTTTCTTCTTTTTTTTAGTTGTAATATCTTTACAAAAACAAAAAAAAAACATTTACACACTGACATTATAGGGTATTGTGTGTAGCACTACAACATTTTTGTTTGTGTGTGTGTGTGTGTGTGTGTGTGTGTGTGTGTGTGTGTGTGTGTGTGTGTGTGTGTGTGTGTGTGTGTGTGTGTGTGTGTGTGTGTGTGTGTGTGTGTGTGTGTGTGTGTGTGTGTGTGTGTGTGTGCGCGCGCACGCACGCAAATTCAGACCACCCAGTTTGCAGATTAAAAGCTTCACATGACCCCTCCATTCACTCTCAGCCTTTTCATTAAATTTATCGTGTGTGTGTGTGTGTGTGTGTGTGTGTGTGTGTGTGTGTGTGTGTGTCACCTGGAAGCGACATGTAATGTTGTGACAATGTCATTGTTCAAGACATGATGTGTTGAAGTTAAGAATCCAAATACTAGATAGTCTGTGAACATTGTTCCAAAGTAGGCATTTTGTGTTGATTTATATACAAAAGTAAACACTGATTTGATCAAAGGTAGTAATATATGATGAAACATGGTGGCAGCTAAATAAGTTAACAAACCAAATACTAGATAGTCTGTGAATATGTTCCAAAGTAGGGCTTTTGTGATTATAATGATTATTATTATACTGACAATTATAATTATTATTATGACGATGATGATGCTGATTAAGATAATACAAGTGAGATGAAAGACAGTAAGTATATTGATATAAAAACATACATGTTACTGTAGTAAACATGGTATATGATGTAGTTTTAAATATATTTAGGATTCAATTTTATTTAAATTATGCATATGATTGTTTGAATGTACAGCAGAACTAATATTAATATGAACCTGTCACCTTATCTGTGGAAAGATGCATACTTCCACCTCGTGGACAAACCTCCTCACTACACCTTCACGCCTTACACGCAGTTACTATTAATAGTAGGATTATTAGTAGTAGTAGTACTACAAGTGTTATTGTTACAATTACTGTTCAAATTGATACTGTTATTATTACAGTTAATGTTATATGACTATTAACATTTTAGTACTATTAGCATTATTACTATCATTATTATATTATTATTGGCATGCCTTTCTATGTGATAGTGAAGCCTGTTGTTTACTTTTGTACATTTTATTGACCTTCCTTTATATTATTTGTATAATTCATTACCTGTTGTTGAAAATGTATTACTTGTTGTACATAATTAACTACCTTTTGTACATAATTAATTACTAATCCAGAGAGGTTCATTGGGTCTTCTAAAAAAATGATGGAAAGTTTTATTCTCTTAGCCAGACTGTGACCTGGGACCAGGTGGCGTACCAACCTGGGACACAGTCCTGAAGAGGTCGGACTCTAGATGGCGCTGTCAGCCTGCTACTAGACAGCTCCAAAAACTGTTCAAATGAGCTAAGCAAACATGTCACAAAAACATCAGGTGACAACCTCTGAGGAAGACCCCAGTTGTAGTCCAAACTGGCAGGTACCAAATAAACAACAGGTCTGGTCATGAGAATAACACATAAATGACCTTTTGAACAGAATTAAGGTTATCTAACTTTTGTATTTTTATTTACATTTTGTACACATTATTTACCTTGTGCACACAATATTTACCTTTTGTAAATAAATATTTACCTTTTGTACACACCATTGTAAAGGTTATGTACATTTGTATTTCTATTTACCTCGCGTTCACATTATTTACCTTTTGTACAGAATATTTACCTTTGCACAAATCATTTAACTTTTACATATAATTAATTGCCTTTTGAACGAAATGAATTACCTTTTGTACACATCATTATAAAGGTTATGTACATGCTGCAGGTGTATAGGTTATTTACTTTTATACACATAATTTACCTTTTAAAAGTTAAAGTACTAATGGTTGTCACACACAAACTAGGCTCTGGTGAAATTTGTCCTCTGAATTTGACCCATCCCCTTGTTCACCCCTTGGGAGGTAAGGGGAGCAGTGGGCAGCAGCGGTGGCCCGGGAATCATTTTTGGTGATTCAACCCCAAAATCCAACCCTTGATGCTGAGTGCCAAGCAGGGAGGTAATGGGTCACATTTTTATAGTAATTGGTATGACTCGGTCTGGGTTTGAACTCACAAACTACCGATCTCAGGGCGGACACTCTAACCACTGAGTAGGTGTACTTTCGTAGAAATTACTTACCTTTGTATACATTAATTACTTTTGTACACTATATTTATCTTTTGTACATAAAATTTACCTTTTGTAGACATTATTTACCTTTGTATACCTTATTTACTTTTGCACACATCATTTATCTTTTGTACACACTGTTTACCTTTTGTATACTTTATGTACCATAGTATGCCTTATTTACTTTTGTACACATTTACCTTTGTATGCTTTATTTACTTTTGTACACATTATCTTTTGTGCACGCTATTTACCTTTTGTATACATTATTTACCTTAGTATGCCTTATTTACTTTTGTAAACATTATTTTCCTTTTGTACACAACATTTACTTTAGTTTGTCTTATTTACTTTTGTACATATTTACCTTTGCATGCTTTATTTACTTGTGTACACATTTCCCTTTCGTACACAATATTTACCTTAGAATGCCTTATTTACCTTAATACAGATTTACCTTTGTATGTCTTATTTACTTTTATACACATTATTTACCTTTTGTACACAATATTTACCTTTGTACAAATCATTTACCTTTAGAACATAATTAATTACCTTTAAAATATAATTAACTTTTGTACACGTCATTATTATAAAAGTTTCTGCAGTTGTAAAGCTTAATTACTTTTATACATTTAATTAACCTTTTGTAGACATTATTCACCTTTGTACACATCATTTATCTTTTGTATACACAATTTACCTTTTGTATACATTATTTACCTTAGTATGTCTTATTTACTTTTGTACACATCTACCTTTGCATGCCCTATTTACTTTTGTACACATTATTTACCTTTTGTACACAACATTTACTTTAGTATGTCTTATTTACTTTTGTACATATTTACCTTTGCATGCTTTATTTACTTGTGTACACATTTACCTTTTGTACAAAATATTTACCTTAGAATGACTTATTTACTTTTGTACACATTTACCTTTGTATGCCTTATTTACTTTTGTACACATTTACCTTTTGTACACAATATTTACCTTTGTACAAATCATTTACCTTTAGAACATAATTAACTACCTTTTGTACACAATATTTACCTTTGTACAAATCATTTACCTTTAGAACATAATTAACTACCTTTTGAACATAATTAATTACCTTTTGTACACATCATTTTAAAGGTTTCTGGAGATGTAAAGCTTATTTACTTTTGTACACTTAATTTACCTTTTGTAGACATTATTTACCTTTGTATACCTTATTCACTTTTGCACACATCATTTATCTTTTGTATACACTGATTACCTTTTGTATACGTTATTTACCTTTGTATGCCTTATTTACTTTTGTACACATTATTTACCTTAGTATGCCTTATTTACTTGTGTACACATTTACCTTACAGTGACTTATTTACTTTTGTACAAATTATTTACCTTAATATGCCTTATTTACTTTTGTACAGATTATACAGTTGTGATCAAAATTATTCAACCCCCACATAATTTTGGTGTTTTAGCAAGTAGGACATTTATTCAGTATATTGTTTATAGTAATATCAAATAAAGATGCATTAAATAGATAAATGCAACTTGAATTACAACATTATATTTTGTAACATACCAAACCGTGCCATTTCTCTTAATATCTCATTGACAAAATTATTCAACCCCTTGAAGATCATAACATTTAAGAACAGAATTTGAATAAGGTCTTTTCAATCAGGTGTTGAAAACACCTGTAGATGTGATTAGAACCATAACGAACAACAATTAAACTGATTGAAAAAGACTGTGACGCTCAGCTTCTTGTAGATGGTCAATGGTGTATTTGCAACATGGTGAAGTCCAGGGAGTGGTCAAAGAAGTCAAGAGAGGAGGTATGGATATAAGAAAATAGCAAAGACATTACACATTCCATGAGACACAGTTGGGAGCATAATTCGCAAGTTTAAAGCTAAAGGCACAGTGGAAACACTACCTGGGCGTGGTAGAAAGAGGATGCTGTGTGCAACTGTTGTCCGGTATTTGAGCGTACAGTGGTGAAAAACCCCAGGGTAACAGCTGAGGAACTACAAAAGGACATTGCAGAGGGGGAATGCAGGTTTCGTCCCAAACAATAAGGCGCGCACTGCGAGATGAAGGCCTCCATGCCAGAACTCCCAGGCGCACCCCACTTCTGACTACCAGGCACAAGTAAAATAGACTCCAGTATGCCAAAAATCATCTTGACAAACCCCAAAGGTTTTGGGAAACTTTTCTATGGAGTGATGAGACAAAAGTGGAACTCTTTGGGCCTATGAATCAACGTTATGTCTGGAGGAGAAAAAATGAAGCCTACAAAGAAAAGTACACCTTGCCTACTGTTAAGCATGGTGGGGGGTCAATCATGCTCTGGGGCTGTTTCTCTGCCTCAGGTACCGGGAATCTCCGGCGCGTTCAAGGCATTATGAATTCTATTTCCTACCAGGATATATTAGCTGCAAATGTCATGAAGTCAGTGACGAAGCTGAGGATTGGGAGACGTTGGACCTTCCAACAGGACAACGATCCCAAGCATACCTCCAAATTAACATCAGAGTGGTTGCAGAAGAAGGCTGGAAGACTCTGGAGTGGCCTTCACAGTCGCCAGACCTAAATCCTATAGAAAACCTGTGGTGGTGGTACTTGAAGAAGGCAGTTGCAGCACGCAAGCCCAAGAATATGAATGAACTGGAGGCCTTTGCCCAAGAGGAATGGGCTAAAATACTTGTAGATCATTGCAAGAAGCTTGTGTCCGGTTATGTATCACGTTTGAAGGATGTAATTACTGTCAAAGGGTGTTCTACTAAGTACTAAAGATGCATGTAACTAGGGGGTTGAATCATTTTGTCAATGCGATATTAAGAAAAATTTCCTTTTTTGGTATTTTGGAAAATACAGTGTTACAATTTAAGTTGCATTTGTCTATTTGACACATCTTTATTTGATATGACTATAAACAAAATACGGAATAAATGTCCAACTTGCTAAAACACCAAAATTGTGTGGGGGTTGAATAATTTTGATCACAACTGTATACCTTACTATGCCTTATTTACTTTTGTACACATTATTTACCTTAGTATGCCCTATTTACTTTTAAACACTTTTACCTTAGTATGCCTTATTTACTTGTGTACACATCACCTTTCTACAAAAAGTGGTTTACCTGTGTAAAGGTGATTTACCTTTGTAAGTGTGATTTACCATTGCAAGGGTGATTTACCTTTGCAAGGGTGATTCACCTTTGTAAAGGTGATTTACCTTCGTGAAGGTGGTTTACCTCTGTAAAGGTGATTTACCTTTGTACATGTCCACCAGTGAGTCTTGCAGATCTTTGCTTGGCGTCCATCTTGACAAGTTGTTATCTTCTGGATTGCCTGGAATGTTTTTTCTGTGGGAAGAAAATCTCATCAGTTTTTTTACAAACAGGATTTATTTCATACATGTTGTCATCCAATCGTGCTTTATGGTCACGTGATCACAAACTACAAACATGTTACACACACATAGTACACATGTTACACACATTACACACTCACACTACACATGCATGTTACACACAGAACACACGTTACACACTCACACTGCACATGTATGTTACACACATACTACACGCTCACACTACATACATGTTACACACAAAACGTACACGTTACACACATAGTACACACGTCACACACAGTACACGTTACACATTCACACTACACATGCATGTTATACATATTCTATACACATTTTACACACAAATAGTACACACGTTACACACACACTATACTTTCATGTTACACACAGAGTACACACGTTACACACACATACTACATAAATGATCACACACTACACATCCACATACCTTTATCTTTATTTTTCACACACGTTACACACATAGTACACGTTACACACATTCTACACGTATGATCACACACTCACACAACACATGCATGTTACACACACACACACGCATGTTACACGTACATAGTACATGCATGTTACACACGTTTCTCACACTACACACACGTTACACACTCCACATGCATGTTACACACACATAGTACACGCTCACACTAAACATGCATTTTACACACACACACACTACATACACGTTACACACAAACTACACGTACATGTCACACACACATAGTACACACACACACATTACAATACACATACTACATTCATGTTACACACATAGACCCACTACACACATTACACACAGACCCACTACACACGTTAGACACACACTACACTTTTTACACACACACACTCACACTGGATACATGTTACACAGACCCACTACAAACGTTACACACAGACCCACTACACACACACACACACACTACACAAGTTACACACACACTACACGCTCACACTGGATAAATGTTACACACACACACAGACCCACTACACACGTTACACACACTAGATACGTGTTACACACAGACCCACTCCACATGTTTCACACACACACACACACACACACACACACACACACACACACACACACACACACACCTACTCTCAAAATAGATACATGTTACACACATACTACATTGATATAATATTCATACACACACATACAAACACATTATAAATGCATACATACAAATACATTATTTATGCATACATACAATTATTTAAACATATACACATACATACAAATACATTATTTATACATTCAATTATCTATTCTCATCTATCCTACATGAAATGATTGATACATGCATACATACATATATAAAGGCAGAGCTGAAACGAGCGTCATTAAATTTTTTGTTTGTTTGTTGTTTATTTACGGGATTTTGGTCCGTTTAGTAGTCAAAGCTCACGTTTCACCTGGAGTGTTTAAGTATTGCACAGCGTGTTTACGTCAGATCATACGACCCCTGCACTGGACAACACCGCTCCTTAAAATACGCTTGGGTTTAGTAAACTTTTTCACCGACATAACTTGCAATGGCAGACGCCGCAAAAAGCAGTGGACAAGATACATAGCAAAATGAGGGAATTAAGAAGCGACAAAAATTGTGTAAGGTGTGGGAACACATCACACTAAAATCGAAGAAAAATGCAGTCGTATGCAGACATTGCAAAGTGGAGCTGGCATACCACAATAGCACAAGTTCGGTGCTGCAGCACCTGTTGAGAAAGCATCCAATACAAGGATGTCACACAAGGTAAGTCCATCCATCCATCCATCCATTTTCTACCGCTTGTCCCTTTTGAGATCACTGGGGGTGCCAGAGCCTATCTCAGCTGCATTCCGGCGGTAGGCGGGGTACACCCTGGACAAGTCGCCACCTCATCGCAGGGCCAACACAGACAGACAGACAACATTCACACTCACATTCACACTAGGGCCAATTTAGTGTTGCCAATCAACCTATCCCCAGGTGCATGTCTTTAGACTGTTCTGTGACCCACGTAGTCACGGGGGAGAACTGCAAACTCCACACAAAAAGATCCAGAGAGCAGGATCGAACACAGGACCTTCGCATTGTGAGGCAGACGCACTTACCCCTGTTCCACCATGCTGCCTGCAAGGTAAGTTATCTATTATCACATGTATACGCAAAAGTTTTGTTAGTAAAATATATGTTATTCATTATGATAACCAGGATGTGTTCTTTCACTACCGCAAAATCATCAAATGCCGCCAAAAGGTGTTGAAAAACTAATAACGCTATCCGAGCTGTCGTGTTCAATTAGCCTTTCATTAGTAACCACATGAAAGTTATTCGGGTTATTCAAGTCATGGAACCACATGCTACCTGGATTGCTTGCACTTGCAGCCACTATAGTCTCTACAGCAGAGGTAGGGAACCTATGGCTCTAGAGCCAGATGTAGCTCTTTTGATGACTGCATCTGGCTCTCAAGATAAATCTTAGCTGACATTGCTTAACACGATAAGTAATGAATAATACATCCAACGGCCTTCACGCGAATCCCTTAGGGGTGATGGACAACTGGGCAGTGTTTGAAGAGCTGCAGCCCGCCACCGTAGCCCCCCACTCCCTCCCCTCTGTTGCAAGTCTGGAGATGTATGTTGTGATACGTATATATGCTTTGCTCTGGAGTTTTTTTTTCTCCCCATAGCTGTTCTGTGACCCTAGACACTGTTTGTTTGTCTAATCAAATCAATCAGTCAATCAACAAAGTTGTGTTGTACCTGGGCAATAACAATACTTACCTACCTACAAAATTACGCTGATAATCACAGTGTCAACATATCCAATTCTACCTCACCTGTTCAAGAAGTCGCATTCATGATAAGAAGTATTTGATTTATTATTGGTTAGCTTCAGAATAACAATGTTCTTAAAAAGAGTAAGAGACCTACAATACTCTAAAAATGTTGGTCTTACTAAAAAAAATGCAGGCATTTAGTTACATTCATTGTTAAAAACTATTATATGGCTCTCACGGAAATACATTTTAAAATATTTGGCTTTCATGGCTCTCTCAGCCAAAAAGGTTCCCGACCTCTGCTCTACAGCATAGACGCCGGTCTGCATTTCTGCCAGTGGGTGCTCGGACAGGCAGTATATCTGACGCTACTTTTGTGAGCATGCGCGGTTTGTGCTTGGTGGTGACTCACCACTGGTTGCACATTTCAAATGCAGTATTAAAGGCACTACCTAATCCACTTTTTATGTTTGATATATTGAAAACTGTTCTTGTTTTATTTTTGATATTAAAATATAGTTTTATTTTAACTTTCTCAGGGAATATTAATTTTGAACTACAAACCCTGTTTCCATATGAGATGGGAAATTGTGTTAGATGTAAATATAAACGAAATACAATGATTTGCAAATCCTTTTCGACCCGTATTCAATTGAATGCACTACAGAGACAAGATATTTGATGTTCAAACTCATAAACTTAATTTTTTTTTGCAAATAATAATTAACTTAGAATTTCATGGCTGCAACACGTGCCAAAGTAGTTGGGAAAGGGCATGTTCATCACTGTGTTACATCACCTTTTATTTTAACAACACTCCATAAACGTTTGTGAACTGAGGAAACTAATTGTTGAAGCTTTGAAAGTGGAATTCTCTCATTCTTGTTTTATGTAGAGTTTTAGTCGTTCAACAGTCCGGGGTCTCCGCTGCATAGCAGAGTTTTAACTTGCACTTACGGATGTAGCGACCAACTGTAGTTACTGACAGTGGTTTAATGAAGTGTTCCTGAGCCCATGTGGTGATATCCTTTACACACTGATGTCGGTTTTTAATGCAGTACCGCCTGAGGGATCAAAAGTCCGTAATATTATTGCTTACGTGCAGTGATTACTCCGAATTCTCTGAACTTTTTGATGATTTTACGGACTGTAGATGGTAAAATCCCTAAATTCCTTGCAATAGCTCGTTGAGAAATGTTGTTCTAAAACTGTTTGACGAATTGCTTACAAAGTGGTGACCCTCACCCCATCCTTGTTTGTGAATTACTTAGCATTTCATGGAAGCTGCTTTTATACCCAATCATGGCACCCACCTGTTTCCCAGTTAGCCTGCACACCTGTGGGATGTTCCATATAAGTGTTTGATGAGCATTCCTCAACTTTTATCAGTATTTATTGCCACCTTTCCCAACTTCTTTGTCACGTTTTGCTGGCATTATATTCAAAAGTTAATAATTATTTGCAAAAAAAATGTTTATCAATTTGAACATCAAATATCTTGTCTTTGTAGCATATTCAACTGAATAAGGGTTGAAAATGATTTGCAAATCATTGTATTCCATTTATATTTACATCTAACACAATTTTCCAACTCATATGGAAACGGGGTTTGTAATTTTATATGTATGTATTTTCATCCCAAACATTTTATGATAGCAAAATGGACATTGATTACTATTTTGCATACAATGAACTGTATTGCATTCTTAAAATTGTAAACAGTTGTCATTATTAAGTAGTTCGTCTTTTTATATTGTTTATGTATTGTTGGCAGGTTGAAAACGGATCAGCGGATTTGCGTGGAAAAAAACGCCATCTAAACGGCACCGTAAAATAATCATCAAAACCACACGAGACAAGAACTTCATTTATGCAGTCACACCACACAGCACATAGGGCTGTGAGTGCACCTGTTTTTATTGGCACACACAAATTGAAACAGTCAACTACGAATGCATTTCAGCTGTGCGTGTCAGCCTTCAAAAATGAAAACGTGTTTAGGAAATAAAAGACAATTAGGCCAAACGCAGTAATTGAGGGCACATCTTGTATAATTAAACCTTAATTACGCAAAAATATTGCTCCGGCCTGGCTGCACCAAATAATAATATAAATCCATTTAATAAAGTCAAAATACAAATGAGGCAACAAGGGAAGTATCCCACACTTCTCTTTTGTACAGTAAATTTCTACAGTCGATATGGGCATCTACATCAACAATATGATTTTCCTGAGAAGGTGGCAGGACAGAAAAAAAAAAAAAAAAAAATTTAAGCAAAAATATTATTTATTCGATCAATCGATCGTGATATTAGATACAATACTCGATTACTAAAATATTTGATAGCTGCAGCTCTAAAGTGCAAGTTCGCAACTTTTGGTCGCTAATAAAAAAGCCTTGCCTGTACCGTAAG
Source organism: Nerophis ophidion (assembly GCF_033978795.1). NCBI lineage: Eukaryota > Metazoa > Chordata > Actinopteri > Syngnathiformes > Syngnathidae > Nerophis > Nerophis ophidion. The sequence continues at coordinate 31,350,785 of NC_084613.1, forward strand.
TAGCAGACGATGCGCCCGTGACGTCACGAGTTGTAGGGCTCCTCACATCCTCACATTGTTTACAACCATAGCCACCAGCAGCCAGAGCGATTCGGACCGAGAAAGCGACAATTTCCCCATTAATTTGAGCAAACATGAAAGATTTGTGGATGACGATAATGAGAGTGAAGGACTAGGGGGAAAAAAGGTGAGGGCAGTGAGAGTGATTCAGATGTTATTAGACACATTTAGTAGGATAATTCTGGAAAATCCCATATCCGCCTATTGTGTTACTAGTGTTTTAGTGAGATTATATAGTACCTAAAAGTCGGAGGGGTGTGGCCACGGGTGTGGTGACCGCCAGTGTCTCTGAGGGAAGCAACTCAGCTGCAGCAGGACGCAAGCTCCGCTCATAACTACGGTAAGAGTCGACTTTTTACCACGATTTTCTCACCGAAACCTGCCGGTTGACATATGGTCGGGATCCATGTTCGCTTGACCGCTCTGTTCCATAGTAAAGCTTCACCTTCGGGAATTTTAAAAAAGGAAACACCAGTTGTGTTTGTGATGCTAACGGCAGCTGCAGTGCACCGCTTCCCACCTACATCTTTCTACTTTGACGTCTCCATTATTAATTGAACAAATTGCAAAAGATTCAGCAACACAGATGTGCAGAATACTGTGTGGTTATGTGAATAAAGTAGACTACTTATAGCTTGAATCGGGCTGGAAAAAAATGTCCGCTACAACCCGAGACGTCACGCGCACACGTGATCATACGCATCATCATACGCGTCATCTCCTATGATGACGCCTACGTCATCATTCTGCGACGTTTTCAACAGGATAACTTGTGGGAAATTTAAAATTTCAATTTAGTAAACTAAACCGGCCGTACTGGCATGTGTTGCAATGTTAATATTTCATCATTGATATATAAACTATCAGACTGCGTGGTCGGTAGTAGTGGGTTTCAGTAGGCCTTTAATATTTGGTTGCGTGTTCCTTGGCAAGTTTCACGACAATAAGACGCTTTTGGTAACCATAGCTTTTGGTTGATTTTTTGACCACTCCTCTTGACAAAATTGGTGCAGTTCAGCTACTGTAAATGTGTTGGTTTTCTGACATGGACTTGTTTCTTCAGCATTGTCCACATGTTCTCAATGGGATTTAAATCAGGGATTTGGGAAAGCGATTCTAATACCTTAATTCTAGCCTGTTTTAGCCATTCCTTTACCAATGTCGACATGTGTTTAGGGTCATTGTCCTTTTGGAACACTCAACTGTGCCCAAGACGCAACCTTCAGTTGATGATTTTAGGTTGTCCTGAATAATTTGGAGGTAATCCTCCTTTTTTACTGTCCCATTTACTGTCTGTAAAGTGCAGTTGCATTGGCAGCAAAACAGGCTCATAGCATAATACTACCACCACCAGGTTTGATGGTAGTAATGGTGTTCCTGGGATTAAAGGCCTCAACTTTTCTCCTTCAAACATATTGCTGGGCATTGTGGCCAAGATGTTCAATTTTTGTTTCATTTGACCAAAGAAGTTTCCTCCAGAAGGTCTTATCTTTGTCTGTTATCAGTACCAAACTTTAGACGAGCCTTAAGGTGTCGCTTCTGGAGCAAGGGCTTCCTTCTTGCGTGGTAGCCTCTCAGTGCATGGCGATGCAAAATACGCTCGACTGTGGACACTTACATCTGAGTTCCAGCAGCTTCCATTCATTGCAGAACAACTTTTTGCTGGTTTTCGGTTGACTCTTGATCATCCTGACCAATTTTTCTTTCAGCAGCAGGCAATAGCTTGCGTTTTCTTCCTGATTGTGGCAGTGACAAAACTGTGCATTGCACTTTATACTTATTAACAATTGTATGCACATTTGCTCTTGGGACCCAAAGCTGCTTTGAAATGGCTCCAAGTGACTTTCCTAACTTGTTCAAGTCAATTTGTTTTTTCAGATCTGTGCTGAGTTCCTTTGACTTTCCATTGTCACGTTTGTAACAGAGTCTAATGACTGCATCACATGAGCCCTATTTTAATGGACTTAGAGAAGTCAACAGGTGCCGTCAATCATAATCACTCACATGAAGTTAAGAGGTCATGCCATGAAGACAATTTGATTTGATTGTAACATTTCTACAACGCCAACATTGATTAATGTATGTTGCTCTATGTATAGTTTTTACCCAGCAGATTTGGTCACATTTTCAGTAGACTCATAAGAACCTAACTTCATGAAAGTTATATGTGACCAACAAGTTAAGCTCCAATCACTCTATCACAAAAAAGTAAGAGTTGTAGAAATTATTGGAAACTCAAGACAGCCATGACATTATGCCCTTCACAAATGTATGTAAACGTTTGACCACGACTGTACATGCATACATACAGCTGCTCCAACACCCCCGACCCCGAAAGAGACAAGCGGTAGAAAATAGATGGCTGGATGGATACATATATACAAGCATACATAAAAGTATTTATACATGCTTACATACATACATTATATATACACACACATATATATATATATATATACATATATATATATATATATATATACATACATACATATATATACATATATATATATATACATACATATATATACATATATATATACACACACACACACACACACACACACACACACATACATACAAACAAAACTATTTTTACATACATGCATGCATTTTTTTTTTCACACACATACATAGTTATTAATACATACATTATGGGCAAGTTAATGTCAATAAGTTGATAACAAAAAGCTAGTAACAAAATGATGTTGACATCAACAAGATAACTAGCTGCTATCACCTAGTTGATACCAACAGTGATATTTTGCCCAGCAAGGAGGACAACAGGAAGTTTGTCTTACAGGTGTTGCAGCTGCACTTGGAGACCACACATCTTCTTTTTAGCTTTCTGCAAAGCAAGATGGACGTCTGACACTTTGCTGACACACGCCATGCTAACAACAATTGCCGTCATGGTAACCCAAAGCAACATGGACGTCTTGACACTTTGCAGATACACGCCATGTTGTTATAGTAACCCGAAGCAACATGGACGTCTGACACACCATGTTAACACAGCGATTGTCGTCATGGTAACCCTAAGCGACATGGACGTCTGACACTTTGCTGCCATGCTTACACCACAATTGTCGTCATGGTAACCCAAAGCAACATGGACGTCTGACAATTTGCTGCCATGCTAACACAACAATTGTCATCACAGTAACCCAAAGCCACATGGACGTCTGACACTTTGTTGACACACACCATGTTAACACAACAATTGTCGTCATGGTAACCCGAAGCAACATGGACGTCTAACACTTTGCAGGCACGCTACTACAAGAAGAAGCATAGTTACGGTAACCACCATGGGTGAGAGTAGAAAACAGATGAGGTGACACAAAGAAGGTTGTGACAGGATGAGTTTAATCTAACGTTTATGATTTCTTGTGACAGGATGAGTTGAATCCAACATTTATATTTTTTGGCGTGACAGGATGAGTTGAATCCAACATTTATAATTTCTTGTTGTGACGAGATTAGTCTATTCCAACATTTATCATTTCTTGTTGTGAAAGGATGAGTTAAATCCAACACTGATGATTTCTTGTCGTGACAGGATTTACTGCTGTGACAGGACGAGTTGAATCCAACATTGATGATTTCTTGTCGTGACAGGATGAGTTGAATCCAACATTTAGGATTTACTGCTGTGACGGGACGAGTTGAATCCAACATTGATGATTTCTTGTCGTGAAAGGATGAGTTGAATCCAACATTTAGGATTTACTGCTGTGACAGAACGAGTTGAAAACATTGATTTCTTGTTGTGACAGGATGAGTTGAATCCATCATTTATCATTTCTTGTTGTGACAGGATGAGTTGAATCCAACATTAATGATTTCTTGTTATGACATGATGAGTTGAATCCAAAATTTATGATTTCTTGTTGTGACAGGATGAGTTGTATCCATCATTTATCATTTCTTGTCGTGACAGGATCAGTTGAATCAAACAATGATGATTCCTTGTTGTGACAGGATGAGTTGAATCAAACATTGATGATTTATTGTTGTGACAGGATGAGTTGAATCCAAGATGTATCATTTCTTGTCGTGACAGGATGAGTTGAATCCAACATTGGTCATTTCTTGTTGTGCTGATCCAGCAGTTTGTTGAGCACTTCCAGGTCTAGCTTATGTTTCATCACCAGTTGTCCGTTCAGGTGCAAGACAGGAATGTCCCACTTGTACTTGTCCCACCACGCCACGTTTTCTGGTGCACTGATGTCCACCTGTTGCAGGACAAACTGACACAGACAACAATTACCCAGCATGCAGTGCAACGTCCCAGCATGCCTCATTGCTTACTTTGTGTTTGAGCGGCTCCAAGGCTTGTTTGACTTGGTGGCACAGAGGACACGGATCCTGCAAGCAACAGGTGAGCTTTATACATGTATGTAGTTATGTGTGTTATCTACTTGGCCCTACCTTGGTGAACAGAGTGAGGAGGGGTTTGCCACTGACGCAGTAGCGCCTGACACCCGACAAAAACATGACAACCTAAGAAGAAGAACAACATACAAGCAGTTGCTAACCTGGAAATTCAGATGAGAGCTCACAGCTTCCGACCAATCACAGTGTAGCAAGGTGGGGGCGAAAGAAATCCGTCCAAAGGCAATTCTTTTTTAGGACTGTTTTAAATCCATCCAAAATGTTCAAAAATGCATTTCAAAATAAATAATATGTTCAAAAATATTTTTTTAATGCTGAAATCAACTTCAGATATATCTGCTGATATAAAGTCAAAACAATTTTTTTTAATGTTTCATGCCATTTTTGTCAAAGAAACACAGTTTTTAACTGTAAAAACACAATATGCAGTATTTTCCACAAAAAATATTTCATTACTGGAATATTTGATGTGAAGTAATGAGTCAATAATTCATTACATGATTGAAAATATGCAAAATGTTTCCCCGAAAATATTTCATAACATTGATTAAATTCATTATTCTTTTTTGGAGCGATGACAGTTCATTTGAAAAAAAAAATCACACTAAACTCCTCAGGGATCCAAAAGGGTCCCACTAATAAAAGTGTTAAAAATATATTTTTGACATTCAGCACCAAAATCTCTCGATCGACTTCAGATCTATCCACCAATTATAATTTTTTATTATGTTTTTTTATGTTTGTTTGATGCTCATTTTGTCAAAGAAAACTTAGTTTTTTAGATAGCAAACACAAAATATGCAATACTTTCCCCTCTAAAACATTTCTAAGTGTAATATTTGATGTAAAGTAATTGTGGCCTTAAATATGTCAATAATTCATAACCACATTGTTTTTGATTCATTATTATTTTTGAAGCAGTTCATTTGAAAAAAAAAAGAAAAAATCACACTAAACTCCTCAGGGATTCAAAAGGGTCCCACTCATAAAAGTGTTAAAAATATTTTTTGACATTTTCCAGCTAAATCTCTAGATAGACTTCAGATATATCCACCAATTATTAAGTATTTAGTATTTTTATGTTTGTTTGACAGCCTTTTCATCAAAGAAAAAAATGTTTAGATAGCAAACACACAAAATACGGAATACTTTCCACAAAAAATATTTCTTAGGGTAATATTTGAACTGAAGTAATTGTGGCCTTAAATATGTCATAAATTCATAATCACATTGATTTTGATTCATTATTATTTTGGAGCAATGACAGTTTTAAAGGGAAAAAACAACCTGCATGGCAGTTTTGTGTTCTTAGAGTCAGCTTTGCAACTTTTTCCCCTGTTTGCTCTTTTACTCCACTTTACAAGTAGAATAAAATAATCGACACAACACTCGCACTGTACTTGAATCAAGTGATTCTCTGGCCTGCCACTACATGGAGCCCTCAGCTGTACTACAATATGACAGACTACAAATGAAAGAAGTGCATTATTTCGAAAGAAATACCGCTGCTAAAAGTGCAACTACATGAAGTCAGATGAAAAGGGTTCATGTCACGCACAATCACAATAAAATCATCCCAAAACCTTTTCAAAGTTGAAAAAGCAAACAAATGTGAATAAATGTCTTGTGAAATTGTTACATTGTGGCCAGGCGGCACAACAAAAGACAGAAAGAGCATTTGTTGATTTCACATTTACTTGGGAGTTGGATCACGTGACGCAAACAGGAGGCGTTCCCGAAACAGAGCGGCTCATGAGGACGCACTCCCTGACCTGGGAAACGCCTACCTTGTTGCCAGACGTGTGATCAGCTCCAGGTGCCATTACTACTTCCAAAATGCCACAAAGCGGAGTCGTTTCAAGACTATAAGGCTGTGTGATAATCTGATAGGTACCGTAATATCACACAACAATGTCATATATTGTTGTTTTACTGCAGCTAATACTTTATTGGATGTGTAAATACGAAAGTATACTGTAATACTGGTCATGGTAATTTAGATGTGTTATATATTGTATATCCATCCTTCCATTTTCTACTGCTCATCCCTTTCGGGGTCGCGGGGGGTGCTGGAGCCTATTGCAGCTACAATCGGGCGCAAGGCGGTGTACACCCTGGACAAGTCGGCACCTCATCGCAGGGCCAACACAGATAGACAGACAACATTCACACAATAGGGCCAATTTAGTGTTGCCAATCAACCTATCCCAAGGTGCATGTCTTTGGAGGTGGGAGGAAGCCGGAGTATATATCATATACAAATATAATAATCCATCCATCCATTTCTACCGCTTGTCCCTTTTGCGGTCGTGGTGGGTGCTGCAGCCTATCTCAGCTGCATTTGGGTGGAAGGCGGGGTATATATTACAGTATATACAAATATGATAATGTATCAGTGTATATTAAATGTAAATATTACATATAATATGATTACACATGACATTTAGTCTCCTTTATACCTGCATTATCTTTCCCATCCTTTGTAACTGAGCTACTGTGTGGAACAATTTCCCTTGTGGATCAATAAAGGTTGTCCAAGTCTAAGTCGAAAACTAACCTGACTCTCGCCAGATCCTTGTAGTTCGATGAGCTACTAAGGTCCGGGGCAGGCAGGAGGCGGCAACCTTCAGCATACAAAGAGCCATTTGAGCCCATTTCCCACCTAAGTTAACCCACCTAGAGCCGCAAACTCTGTTAAAGCCCAAAAATGACAATAACACTACTTTTAGTTTCATTACATTTAAGCCAGTGGTTCTCAACATTTTTTCAGTGATGTACCCCCTGTGAACATTTTTTTAATTCAAGTACCCCCTAATCAGAGCAAAGCATTTTTGGTTGAAAAAAAGAGATAAAGAAGTAATATACAGCACTGTGTCATCAGTTTCTGATTTGTTAAATTGTATAACAGTGCAAAATATTGCTCATTTGTAGTGGTCTTTCTTGAACTATTTGGAAAAAAAGATATAAATATAACTAAAAACTAGTTGAAAAATAAACAAGTGATTCAATTATACATAAAGATTTCAACACATAGAAGTAATCAACTTAAAGTGCCCTCTTTGGGGATTGTAATAGAGAGCCATCTGGATTCATGAACTTAATTCTTTACATTTCTTCACAAAAAAATAAATCTTTAACATCAATATTTATGGAACATGTCCACAAAAACTCTAGCTGTCAACACTGAATATTGCATTGTTGTATTTTTTTTCCCCCACAGTTTATGAACTTACATTCATATTTTGTTGAAGTGTTATTCAATAAATATATTTATAAAGAATTTTTGAATCGTAGCCATTTTTACAATATTTAAAAAAAATTTCACATACCCCCATTTGGGAACCACTGATTTAAGCTATAGTATTTATTAAATCAAACACTAGACAGAATATGACATAGCAAGTAATTTTTTGCTGTGATCAGCTTTCCACAGCAGTTCCAAAACAGCTCTTTTTCAGGTACTCCAGCTTGGTGGTATTTTTCTGCAAATACTGTGTGTTTGTTCTGGAAATGTATTTCTACATTTGATTTTTTGTTGTTTGCTATTTTCTCCCCACATATTAAGCACACAGATGAACCAACCTCGTAAACAGTAACCACAAATGAAACTGTCCATGTAGCATTAAATGTTTTATTTTCATCAGAAATGTTTCTCTTTTGGATTTGTCCATTGCTAATTTACTGGGGGTTGACCACTAAAAAAAATGCAATTGTGTTACTGTACATTTCGATAGACAAAATGTTGCAAGATCACAAACTCTAAAATAAAAACAGCTACATTAAAATAGACTAATTTAATAAAATAAATTAAATTAAAATGAAATTGCCATTATTTATTTACATTTTTCAAAAGCCAGAGGGAGCCAGGCCTGAGCCGCAGGTTGCAGACCACTGTTCTGGGTAGAGCAGGGGTGTCAAACTGAAATGCAGAGTGGGCCAAAATTTTAAACTGAATAAAGCTGCGGTCCAAGGTTGAACAAATTAACCTTTTAATAGGGACCCAAACAAGTTTTACATTGAATATTGAACGAGCAAAGCTTGTATAACTTTATAGTGACATGCAAAATCGATTTTCAAATATTGTAGCATCCCGGAAGAGTTAGTGCTGCAAGGGGTTCTGGGTATTTGTTCTGTTGTGTTTATGTTGGGTTACGGTGCAGATGTTCTCCCTAAATGTGGTTGTCATTCTTGTTTGGTGTGGGTTCACAGTGTAGCGCATATTTGTAACAGTGTTAAAGTTGTTTATACGGCCACCCTCAGTGTAACCTGTAAGGCGGTTGACCAAGGTTGCCTTGCATTCACTTGTTTGTGTGTAAAGTCCGCACATAGTATGTGACTGAGCCGACACAATGTTTGTATGGAGAAAAAGCGGACGGGACGACAGGTTGTAGAGGACGTTGAATGCAGTGCCTTTAAGGCACGTCCCCAATGATGTTATTTAGGTGGAAATCGAGAGAAATTCGGGAGAATGGTTGCCCCGGGTGATTTTCGGCAAGGGCACTGAAATTCGGGAGTCTCCCGGGAAAATCGGGAGGGTTGGTAAGTATGAGTATTAGCGGTGAATGCGGTGTTATAATACCGGCGGGCCAGCTCTAATGTTAATTTGATATTGCCTCAAGGGCCAAATTAAATTACACAGTGGGGCAAATTTGGCCCGCGGGCCAGAGTTTGACACCCCTGGGGTAGAGGCAGGTTAGTGACAGCACTACATGCTATTCTCTTCACAGCCGGGAGGGAGCGCAATTCTACTAGTGACATTTCATGAACGGTGAAACTACATTAATACATAAACTGTAGTACGAATAATAATAATGGTGCATACATCACAGTAGTAGTGAAATAAAACAGACTTATTAAGACCATACAGTATAGATAGAACAACACATAACCATAGATGTGCTGTTAAATGTGTCACAGGAACTGTTAGCTCGTATGCTAATTGGAAGTCAACTTACCGAGTGAAGCCGCAGCGAACCAGACAATACTTCTCAATTAGTCATCGACGCACTGACAAAAGTTCAATTCTCTGAGTTCTTAGCAGCACAAAGGGCAACTTTACAGCAGAACTTCACCTTCAGTAACAAGTTCTTTCTTTTTAGCTACTTTCCGGCATTTTATTTTCTTCTTCTGCTGCTACGTGTTCTTCTTCGTCTCTCAATTGCTTGTTATCTGTTTCACGCGCACTACCGTCACCCCCGGGCCTGCTTCGGAACTACATCAACTTGTTCATAAAGGCCTACTGAAATGAGATGTTCTTATTTAAACGGGAATAGCAGGTCCATTCTATGTGTCATACTTGATCATTTCGCGATATTGCCATATTTTGCTGAAAAGATTTAGTAGAGAACATCGACGATAAACTTCGCAACTTTTGGTCGCTGATAGAAAAGCCCTGCCTCTACCGGAAGTCGCAGACGATGCTGTCGCAAGTGTGGGGGCTCCTCACATATTCACATTGTTTTTAATGGGAGCCACCAGCAGTAAGAGCAATTCGGACCGAGAGAGCGACAATTTCCCCATTAATTTGAGCGAGGATGAAAGATTCGTGAAATAGGATATTGATAGTGAAGGACTAGAAAAAATAAGAAAAAAAACTACGGCTCCGGGCGGCGGCAGTGTGAGCATTTCAGATGTAATTAGAGACATTTACTTGGATAATTCTGGAAGATCCCTTATCTGCTTATTGTTTTAATAGTGTTTTAGTGAGATTTTAAAGATTGTAAAAACATACCTCGGATGGCTGCGGTGAACACCCAGTGTCTCAGAGAGAAGCCGAGGAGCCAAGCTCACAGCTGCCTTTTAAAGGCCTACTGAAACCCACTACTACCCACCACGCAGTCTGATAGTTTATATATCAATGATGAAATATTAACATTGCAACACATGCCAATACGGTATTTTTAGTTTACTAAATTTCAATTTTAAATTTCCCGGGAGTTTCGTCTTGAAAACGTTGTGTAATGATGACGTGTACGCGTGACGTCACGGGTTTTTAGGAAGTATGAGCGTTATGCACACACACAGCTAAATGTCGTCTGCTTTAACGGCATAATTACACAGTATTTTGGAGAACTGTGTTGCTGAATCTTTTGCAATTTGTTCAATTATTATTGGAGGAGTCAAAGTAGCAAGATGAAGTTGGGAAGCTTTAGCCTTTAGCCACACAAACACACAGTGATTCCTTGTTTAAAATTCACGGAGTTGAAACTTTCCTATTGATCACGGCGGTTATGGATCCCTACCACTTGTCAACCAGTAGGTTTCGGTGAGAAAATTGTGGTTAGAAAGTCGCTTCTTACCGGAGATCAGCTGAGCTTGTGCCTTCCGTACAGCTGCCGTCGACTTCCCAGAGACACTGCGCGTCAACACCCTGCCGTGGACGTACACCTCCGACTATCAGGTACTGTTAAACTCACTAAAACACTAGCAACACAATAGAAAGATAAGGGATTTCCTCTCTGAGCTGCTACCTTACCGTGGTAGAGGAGTTTGCGTGTCCCCATGATCCTAGGAGCTATGTTGTCTGGGGGCTTTCATGCCCCCTGGTAGGGTCTCCCAAGACAAACAGGTCCTAGGTGAGTGATCAGACAAAGAGCAGCTCAAAGACTTCTATGGAATTACAACAAAATGAACTCAGATTTCCCTCGCCCGGACGCGGGTCACCGTGGCCCCGCTCTGGAGCCAGGCCCGGAGTTGGGGCACGATGGCGAGCGCCTGGTGGCCGGGCCTGTCCCCATGGGGCCCGGCCGGGCACAGCCCGAAAAGGCAACGTGGGTCATCCCTCCAATGGGCTCACCACTCATAGGAGGGGCCATAGAGGTCGGGTGCATTGTGAGCTGGCCGGCAGCCGAAGGCAGGGCACTTGGCGGTCCGATCCTCGGCTACAGAAGCTAGCTCTTGGGACGTGGAACGTCACCTCACTGGGGGGTAAGGAGCCTGAGCTAGTCCGCGAGGTAGAGAAGTTCCTGCTGGATATAGTCGGACTCACCTCGACGCACAGCAAGGGCTCTGGAACCAGTTCTCTCGAGAGGGACTGGACCCTCTTCCACTCTGGCGTTGCCGGCAGTGAGAGGCGACGGGCTGGGGTGGCAATTCTCTTTGCCCCCCGGCTCAAAGCCTGCACGTTTGAGTTAAACCCAGTGGACGAGAGGGTAGCTTCCCTTCGTCTTCGGGTGGGGTGACGGGTCCTGACTGTTGTTTGTGCTTACGCACCAAACAGCAGTTCAGAATACCCACCCTTTTTGGGAACGCTCGAGGGAGTACTGGAAAGTGCTCCCCCGGGTGATTCCCTTGTCCTACTGGGGGACTTCAACGCTCATGTTGGCAACGACAGTGAAACCTGGAGAGGCGTGATTGGGAAGAATGGTCGCCCAGATCTAAACCCGAGTGGTGTTTTGTTATTGGACTTTTGTGCTCGTCACGGATTGTCCATAACGAACACCATGTTCAAACATAAGGGTGTCCATATGTGCACTTGGCACCAGGACACCCTAGGCCGCAGTTCCATGATCGACTTTGTAGTTGTGTCATCGGATTTGCGGCCTTATGTTTTGGACACTCGGGTGAAGAGAGGGGCGGAGCTTTCTACCGATCACCACCTGGTGGTGAGTTGGCTGCGATGGTGGGGGAGGGTGCCGGACAGACCTGGCAGGCCCAAACGCATTGTGAGGGTCTGCTGGGAACGTCTGGCAGAGTCTCCTGTCAGAGAGAGTTTCAATTCACACCTCCGGGAGAACTTTGAACATGTCACGAGGGAGGTGCGGGACATTGAGTCCGAGTGGACCATGTTCCGAACCTCTATTGTCGAGGCGGCTGATTGGAGCTGTGGCCGCAAGGTTGTTGGTGCCTGTCGTGGTGGTAATCCCAGAACCCGTTGGTGGACACCAGCAGTGAGGGATGCCGTCAAGCTGAAGAAGGAGTCCTATCGGGTTCTTTTAGCTCACAGGACTCCGGAGGCAGTGGACGAGTACCGACGGGCCAAGCGGTGTGCGGCTTTAGCGGTCGCGGAGGCAAAAACTCGGACATGGGAAGAGTTCGGGGAAGCCATGGAAAACGACTTCCGGACGGCTTCGAAGCGATTCTGGACCACCATACGCCGCCTCAGGAAGGGGAAGCAGTGCACTATCAACACCGTGTATGGTGCGGATGGTGTTCTGCTGACTTCGACTGCGGATGTTGTGGATCGGTGGAGGGAATACTTCGAAGACCTCCTCAATCCCACCAACACGTCTTCCTTTGAGGAAGCGGTGCCTGGGGAATCTGTAGTGGACTCCTATTTCTGGGGCTGAGGTCGCTGAGGTAGTTAAAAAGCTCCTCGGCGGCAAGGCCCCGGGGGTGGATGAGATGCGCCCGGAGTTCCTTAAGGCTCTGGATGCTGTGGGGCTGTCTTGGTTGACAAGAATCTGCAGCATTGCGTGGACATCGGGGGTGGTACCTCTGGATTGGCAGACCGGGGGCGGTACCTCTGGATTGGCAGACCGGGGTGGTGGTCCCTCTTTTTAAGAAAGGGGACCGGAGGGTGTGTTCCAACTATCGTGGGATCACACTCCTCAGCCTTCCCGGTAAGGTTTATTCAGGTGTACTGAAGAGGAGGCTTCGCCGGATAGTCGAACCTCGGATTCAGGAGGAACAGTGTGGTTTTCGTCCTGGTCGTGGAACTGTGGACCAGCTCTATACTCTCGGCAGGGTTTTTGAGGGTGCATGGGAGTTTGCCCAACCAGTCTACATCTGCTTTGTGGACTTGGAGAAGGCATTCGACCGTGTCCCTCGGGAAGTCCTGTGGGGAGTGCTCAGAGAGTATGGGGTACCGGACTGTCTTATTGTGGCAGTCCGCTCCCTGTATGATCAGTGTCAGAGTTTGGTCTGCATTGCTGGCTGTAAGTCGGACACGTTTCCAGTGAGGGTTGGACTCCGCCAAGGCTGTCCTTTGTCACCGATTCTGTTCATAACTTTTATCGACAGAATTTCTAGGCGCAGCCAAGGCGTTGAGGGGATCCGGTTTGGTGGCCACGGGATTAGGTCTCTGCTTTTTGCAGATGATGTGGTCCTGATGGCTTCATCTGACCGGGATCTTCAGCTCTCACTGGATCGGTTCGCAGCCGAGTGTGAAGCGACCGGAATGAGAATCAGCACCTCCAAGTCCGAGTCCATGGTTCTCGCCCGTAAAAGAGTGGAGTGCCATCTCCGGGTTGGGGAGGAGACCCTGCCCCAATTGGAGGAGTTCAAGTACCTAGGAGTCTTGTTCACGAGTGGGGGAAGAGTGGATCGTGAGATCGACAGGCGGATCGGTGCGGCGTCTTCAGTAATGCGGACGTTGTATCGATCCGTTGTGGTGAAGAAGGAGCTGAGCCGGAAGGCAAAGCTCTCAATTTACCGGTCGATCTACGTTCCCATCCTCACCTATGGTCATGAGCTTTGGGTCATGACCGAAAGGATAAGATCACGGGTACAAGCGGCCGAAATGAGTTTCCTCCGCCGGGTGGCGGGGCTCTCCCTTAGAGATAGGGTGAGAAGCTCTGCCATCCGGGAGGAACTCGAAGTAAAGCCGCTGCTCCTCCACATCGAGAGGAGCCAGATGAGGTGGTTCGGGCATCTGGTCAGGATGCCACCCGAACGCCTCCCTAGGGATGTGTTTAGGGCACGTCCAGCTGGTAGGAGGCCACGGGGAAGACCCAGGACACGTTGGGAAGACTATGTCTCCCGGCTGGCCTGGGAACGCCTCGGGATCCCCCGGGAAGAGCTAGACGAAGTGGCTGGAGATGGGGAAGTCTGGGCTTCCCTGCTTAGGCTGCTGCCCCCGCGACCCGACCTCGGATAAGCGGAAGATGATGGATGGATGGATGGGATTTCCCAGAATTATCCTAGTAAATGTCTCTAAAAACATATGAATCCGTCTCAATACAACGCGTTTGCAATCGCGTTTTATTTTTTTTCCTAGTCCGTCGCTATCAATATCATCAATCACAAATCTTTCATCCTCGCTCAAATTAATGGGGAAATTGTCGTTTTCTCGGTCCGAATAGCACTTTTTGTTGGAGGGTCCCATTATAAACAATGTGAATATGTGAGGAGCCCTCAACGTTGATGTCACCGTCTGCGACTTCCGGTAGAGGCAGGGCTTTTCTCCAGTTGCGAACTTTATCGTGGATGTTCTCTACTAAATCCTTTCAGCAAAAATATGGCAATATCGCGAAATGATCAAGTATGACACATAGAATGGACCTGCTATCCCCGTTTAAATAAGAAAATCTAATTTCAGTAGGCCTTTAAACAGCTGCTGCAGGACGACGAATAATCCAATGATTTCTCCGGTAAGATATATATCACAATTTCCCCATCCAAAAACATGCTGGTTGACGTAGAGAAACATGTTCGCTTGACCGCTCTGTGTTAAAGGTTCACAACAAACAAACACCGGCTGTGTCTCGGTGCTAAAGACAGCTGCAATCCACCGCTTTCCACCAACAGCATTGTTCTTTATAGTCTCCATTATTAAATGAACTAATTGCAAAAGATTCAGCAACACAGATGTCCAAAATACTGTGTAATTATTCTATTAAAGCAGATGACTTTTAGCCGTAACTGGTGCTGAGCTAATATTTCCTGACAGTCAGCGACGTCACGCATTCGCGTCATCATTCCGCGACGTTTTCAACAAGAAACTCGCGGGAAATTTAAAATTGCAATTTAGTAAACTAAAAAGGCTGTATTGGCATGTGTTGCAATGTTAATATTTCATCATTGATATATAAACTATCAGACTGCATGGTCGGTAGTAGTGGGTTTCAGTAGGCCTTTAAAACCTTTTGTTTTCTTCATGTTACAAAAATTACTTTCAAAAATGACTTGTTTCAAAAACTGATCCCGACATATGTTTTTTTATTAACTTTCACGCTCACTGTGACAAAATGACGACACTTAGTGGACAAACATTCAAACGTCGCCTCCGTCTCCTCGTGTCGGACAGGAAGTGACGTCACCAAATTACATCCCGGAGCACCGCCGACTGCTCGTTCCTCAGGACGTCCACCTTGAAGGAGAATAGTTCCACGGGATTTCCCAGCATGCCTCGGTAGCATGACTCGGTAAACAGGAAGTCAAGCTTGATGCATGGCATCAGTAGCAATGTGGTAACTGCGGCGACGTGGCACGGACGCGCCGATTGGTCGGCTACCGCTGGACGAGGCTCCGCCCCCGTCAATGATGCGCCAGGTGGGCGTGACCAGGTCACCTGTCACACGGTCACGGATCAGGAAGGTCGGACGTATCCACGGTAACCTGACAGTACAAACATACAAACAACAAAGTATCCTTAAAATATATCGAGTACAGTACAATCCTGTAGTACCTTTAATATAGATTGACTGATAAAAACGTTTATTAGTAGATTGCACAGTACAGTACATATTCCGTACAATTGACCACTAAATGGTAACACTCAACTAAGTTTTTCAACTTGTTTAAGTCCGGGTCCACGTTAATCAATTCATAGTGTGTATGTATATATATATATATATATATATATATATATATATATATATATATATATATATATATATATATATCATCCTCCGGCAGCTTTAAGAGGGCCTGTCAAAGATCGATGCAAGCCAGCTACCTGGGAAGTACAAGGTGTGGTGTTATCACTTCACCCTGTACCCAAGGATGATGTGGCATCTGAAGCTGTGCGAAGTCACGTATCAGCCTTAAGCCGGATGCAAGCAAAGGCAAACTCTTTATTCCGAAAATGGCTTGGCCTGCCACAATGCTGCTCAGCTGCTGGCCTGTATGGATGGAACTTACTCCAGCTACCCCTGAAATCTATCACCCTGGGCTACAGGCCGGAGAAGGCAAGGCTGGTGATGGAGCTAAGGGACTCCTCCGACAGGGCAGTGGCAGATGCAAATGCCAGAATCGAGACTGGAAGGAAGTGGAGGTCCAGAAGGCAATGGGGAGACTGCAACACCAAGAAGTCGTGGACATGTTCCAGACAGACCAGGCAGGCCTTGGATGTAGCGATTCACCCATCCTATGATCCAAGGCAGGCAGGAAGGAGAGGAAGGACCTTGTTGTTGCTGAGGTCACCAGGATTGAGCAGGAGAAGCTCGGAGTGAGGTCTGGGGCACAGGGGAGGTGGACTACATGGAAGGGTGTCTTGAGCTGAGTAATCAGCTGGGCAGATTTCTGGAAACTGCCACAGGCTCAGCTCAGTTTACTCATCAGGACAACATACGACACCCTCCCGAGCCCTAAAAACCTCCACCAATGGATTGGCACATAGCAATCCTGCGACCTCTGCAGGACCATCAATGCCTGACTCCAGTGTATTCTGTCAGGCTGCAAAATGGCGCGGACACAGAGTCGGCTCAGATGGCGGCACAAAAAAGTGCTCAGTAACTGGCAAAGGTGCTTGAGAAAAGTCAGCAAAAGGCAAACATGTGTCCAGCAGAAAGCCAATGCAGGATCCACTTTCCAGCAAGAGACCACTCGCCAAGCTATTAACACCAGGGGCAGCGTAGAAGATGGAAGTGACATTCTCCAAATCCTCTGGTGTATCATCCATGTGCTCTCTGGCAAACTTCAGACGGGCCTGGACATGCACTGGCTTAAGCAGGGGGAGACGTCTGGCACTGCAGGATTTGATTCCCTGTCGGCGTAGTGTGTTACTGATGGTAACCTTTGTTACTTTGGTCCCAGCTCTCTGCAGGTCATTCACCAGGTCCACCCGTGCAGTTCTGGGATTTTTGCTCACCGTTCTCATGATCATTTTGACCCCACTGGATGAGATCTTGCGTGGAGCCCCAGATCGAGGTAGATTATCAGTGGTCTTGTATGTCTTCCATTTTCTGATAATTGCTCCCGCAGTTGATTTTCTCACACCAAGCTGCTTGCCTATTGTAGATTCACTCTTCCCAGTGTGGTGCAGATCTACAATTAGTTTCCTGGTGTCCTTCAACAGCTCTTTGGTCTTGGCCATAGTGGAGTTTGGAGTCTGACTGTTTGAGGCTGTGGTCTTTTATACAGATGACGAGTTGAAACAGGTTCGATTAATACAGGTAACGAGTGGAGGACAGAAGAGCTTCTTAAAGAAGAAGTTACAGGTCTGTGAGAGCCAGAGATCTTCCTTGTTTGAAGTGACCAAATACTTATTTTCCACCATAATATACAAATAAATTCTTTAAAATTCCTACAATGTGAATTCCTGGATTTTTTTTTCACATTCTGTCTCTCACTGTTGAAGTGTACCTATGATGAAAATTACAGACCTCTGTCATTTTTTAAGTGGGAGAACTTGCACAATCGGTGGCTGACTGAATACTTTTTTGTGGCGTGGCGCAGTGGGGAGAGTGGCCATGCGCAACCCGAGCGTCCCTGGTTCAATTCCCACCTAGTACCAACCTCGTCACGTCCGTTGTGTCCTGAGCAAGACACTTCACCCTTGCTCCTGATGGGTGCTGGTTGGCGCCTCGCATGGCAGCTCCCTCCATCAGTGTGTGAATGTGTGTGTGAATGGGTAAATGTGGAAGTAGTGTCAAAGCGCTTTGAGTACCTTGAAGGTAGAAAAAGCGCTATACAAGTACAACCCATTTATCATTTATATATATATATATATATATATATATATATATATATATATAGATACATATAAATATATCTATATATACATACAGTATGTATATACATATATACATAGATATATATACATACATATAAATATATATATACATACATATGTATATATATATATATTTATATATATTTACTTTTACCGCCGGGTCAAATTCGTGACGTCACAAGTGACTCTTCCCCTGTCATCATTTAGAAAATGGCGGAGGAGGTTTTTTTTTGCTTTTACTATGTGTTAACCAGGGGTCTTGTTCCACAGCCATACAGATCACACTGATGGTTGTGATATAAAACAACTTCAACACTCTTACTAATATGTGCCGCACTCTGTGAATCTACACCAAACAAGAATGACAAACACATTTCTGGAGAACATCGGCTCTGTAACACATTATAAACGCAAATTAATAATTACCCAGAATTTCATTGGGTTTTAGCAAATAAATTTCCCCAAAAAATGCGACTTATACGCAAGTGCAACTTCTATATATTTTTTTCCTTCTTTATTATGCATTTTCGGCAGGTGCTACTTATACTCCGGAGCGACTTATACTCCGAAAAATACAGTATGTATATATATATATATATATATATATATATATATATATATCTATATATGCATACTTGTAGACACATCGTTGTACAAGTACTACATACTAACTGTATTCAGCATACATACATTTATATGTATATGTATACATATGACATCACATGGACAAAGATAAGACCTTCTGAAGGAAAGTTCTGTGGTCAGATGAAACAAAAATTGAGCTGTTTGGCCACAATACCCAGCAATATGTTTGCAGAAGAAAAGGTGAGGCCTTTAATCCCAGGAAGACTATTCCTACCATCAAACATGGTGGTAGTAGTATTATACTCTGGGCCTGTTTAGCTGCCAATGGAACTGGTGCTTTGAATGGGAAAATGGAAAAGGAGGATTACATCCAAATTCTTCAGGACAACCTAAAATCATCAGTTGGGTTTTGGGCGCAGTTGGGTGTTCCAACAGGACAATGACCCCAAACAAACGTCAAAAGTGGTAAAGGAATGGCTGAATCAGGCTAGATTTAAGGTTTTAGAATGGCCTTCCCAACATAGTTTTCACTTAAATGTGTGGACAATGCTGAAGAAACAAGTCCATGTCAGAAAGCCAACAAATTTAGCTGAACTGCACCAATTTTGTAAAGAGTGGTCAAAAATTCAATCAGAAGCTTGTGGATGGCTACCAAAAGCGTCTTATTGCAGAGAAAGTTAGTACTTGTACATGTAGTACCTTGATGAACACGGTGTGGTCCTTGATGTAGTTAATACTTGTACATGTAGTATTAGGTGTAGTAACGTGATGTAGTTAGTACTTGTACATGTAGTACCAAGATGAAGATCGTGTGGTCCTTGATGTAGTTAGTACTTGTACATGTAGTTCCTTGATGTAGGTACTACTTGTACATGTAGTTCCTTGATGAAGATGGAGTGGTCTTTGATGTAGTTAGTACTTGTAACATCTAGTACTTTGATGTAGTTAGTACTTGTACATGTAGTACCTTAATGAAGATCGTGTCGTCCTTGATGTAGCTGGCAGACTCCAGTACACTCTGGGACACGAAGAGAGGACACCCCGAGGCGATGTTCATCTCGGCCGCAGGACGTCTGAAGCTGCTACTGTTGGGGTCGGGTTTGAAGGCGTCGCCCAGGTGTTTCCTGGCGGGACCTTGGTCCATCAGCATGAGGTTGACCTTTCAGGACGGAGACAGAGGCCATGTATTTTGGCAAAGCACTCCCAGCGGTGGTGTGGGTACCTTCTGCTTGAAGGGCCAAGGCAGCAGAGCGTCGTACTCGCCCCTCATCACCACAAAGAAGAGGGACAGGTGCGTGCCCTTGCCCATGCCGTCCCCGTTCAGGTAGACGCGCGCACACATCTTGTAGCCAAAGTAGCCTGTGTAGAAGGGCTGCGAGTACAAGGACAGCGTCTTGGCTGCCACCGCTTCCTGTTTCCGTCTCTTGTAGTCGCGGATCTTCCAGATCAGCGTGCCGTTGTAGCTGGCCGTCTCCAGCACCTGGAAGCGCAGATCCATGTCCGCCAACCGGATGTCGTGGACGCTCAGCATGTCACCATGGCGATGCAGCTGCGTCTCCAGAGAGGCTGCGGACAGACGGACAGAGTTAGGGCTTCCGCCCTTGCCGCCGCCCTCCGCCATGTGCGTCCTGACCCATGGTCAGCGTGCCGCCGCCCGAGCGTCCTCCTTGCTCCAGGACGCAGAGTCTGCTGCGGACGCTGTCCAGCGACAGACGGAGCTTGTCCAGCTCCTCTCTGAGCAGAGTGAGAGAGCGCAGCTCAAGCTCCACCTCCAAAAGCTTTTCCGAATGAGAGCTCATCAACTTCTATGGAGAGACACAGAAGGGTCATGTGAGAGCGTCAGTCTTGTCTTCAGAAACTTCTAGAAGAAATCACTGCAACGCTACATGCTGCAGTGTAGTGAGGAACACCTTCCTCATAATGTTCCTCTAAATGTTCCCTGTGATGTTCTTCATAAAGTTGTTTTAAATGTTCCTAATAACGTTGCTCTAAACGTTCCTTCTAAATGTCCTAAATGTTCCCCCTCATGTTCCTCTAAATGTTATAAATGGGTTACTTGCATCACACTTTTCTACCTTCAAGAGTGTTCCTGGAAATGTTCATCTATTCCATTAATCTACTTCTTAATCAGTTAAAAAGGTACTTGATAATGTGGAATATTTGTTGTGTCACCAGGAGGGGAAGCTATTGTTGCAGGGGACCTACAGCAGAGGGTGTTAGTGGACAAGTCCAAGAGGGAAGTCCTTCAAAGTAGTTGTGTAGCATGTGAGGTGTGCGTTGTAAACATGTAAATCATGTGACCATCATGTAGTTATCATGCGGACATTATGTGACCATCATGAGGTCATCATGTGACAATCATGTTGTCATCAAGTGACCATCATGTAGATATCATGTGACCATCATGAGGTCAACAAGTGACTATCATGAAACCATCATGTGGTCATCATGTGACCATTATGTAGTCACCATAAGGTCATCATGCGACCATTATGTAGTCACCATAAGGTCATCATGTGACCATCCTGAGGTCATCATGTGACCATCCTGAGGTCATCATGTGACCATCCTGTGGTCATCATGTGACCATCACGTGGTCATCATGTGACCATCACGTGGTCATCATGTGACCATCATGTGGTCATCATGTAAACAATAATGAGTTCATCATGTGACCATCATATAGTCATCATGTGACCTCATGTAGTCATCATGTGACCATCATGTCGTCAAAATGAGGTCATTACAAGACCATCATGAAACCATCATGTGACATTCATGTGACCATCATGTCATCATTATGAGGTCATCATGTGACCATCATGTGGTCATCATATGACCCTCATGTAGTCAACATGTGGTCATCATATGACCTTCATGTACTCATCATGTGGTCATTATGTGACCATCATCAGGTCATCACGTGGTCCTCATGTGACCATCATGATATCATCATAAGACCAACACAAGGTCATCATGTAGTCATCATGAGGTCATCATGTGACCATCATGTGGTCATCATAGGACCATCATGTAGTCATCATGTGGTTATCATGTGACCATCATGAGGTCACCATGTGACCTACATGAGGTCATCATGTAACCATCATGAGGTCACCATGTTACCATCATGTAGTCATCCTGAGGTCATCATTTGACCAACATGAGGTCATCACGTGACCATCATGTGGTAATCATAGGACCATCACTTAATCTTCATCTGGTCATCATGTGACCATCATGAGGTGATCATGTGACTATCATTAAATCATTATGTGACCAACACAAGGTAATCATGTAGTCATCATGTGACCATCATGTAGTTATCATGTGACCATCACATGGTCACCATGCAACCATCATATGGTCATCATGAGACCATCATGTGGTCGTAATGAAGTCATTGTGTGACCATCATGTGGTCATCATGTGACCATCATGTGGTCATCATGTGACCATCATGTGGTCATCATTTGACCATTATGAGGTAATCATGTGACCATCATGAGCTCATCATATGGTCATCATGAGACCATCATGTGGTCGTAACGCAGTCATTGTGTGACCATCATGTGGTCAACGTTTGACCAACATGATGTCATCATGTGACCATCATGTGGTCATCATATGACCATCATTTAATCATCATCTGGTCATCATTTGACCATCATGAGGTGATCATGTGACCATCATGATGTCATCATGAGACCATCATATGGTCATCATGAGAACATTATGTGGTCGTAAGGTAGTCAATGTGTGACCATCATGTGGTCAACGTTTGACCAACATGATATCATCATGTGACCATCATGTGTTCATCATGTGACCATCATGTGGTCATCATGTGACCATCATGTGACCAACATGAGGTCATCATGTGACCATCATGAGGTCATTATTTGACCAACATGAGGTCATCACATGACCAACATGTAATCATCATCTGGTTATTATGTGACCATTATGAGGTGATCACGTGACCTTCATGTGGTCATCATGCGACCATCAAGTAGTCATAATGTGACCAACATGTGGTCATCATGTGACCATCATGAGGTGATCATGCGACCAATATTTGGTCATCATGCGACCATCATATGGTCATCATGCGACCATTATGAGGTCATCATGTGACCATCATGTGGTCATCCTGTGACCCTCAAGAAGTCATCATGTGACCA
This sequence comes from Nerophis ophidion, assembly GCF_033978795.1. Taxonomy (NCBI): domain Eukaryota; kingdom Metazoa; phylum Chordata; class Actinopteri; order Syngnathiformes; family Syngnathidae; genus Nerophis; species Nerophis ophidion. The sequence goes on from NC_084613.1 coordinate 31,373,627, forward strand.
TCATGTAGTCATTATGTGACCATCATGTAACAATCATGAGGTCATCATGTGACCATCTTGTAGTCATCATGTGGTCATCATGTAACCATAATGTTACCATCATGTGGTCATCATGCAACTATAATGAGGTCACTATGTGGTTATCATGTGACCATCATGAGGTCATCATGTGACCATCATGATGTCATCATGCTACCATCAGGTAGTTGTCATGCGACCATCATGTGACAGGAAGTCGATGAGAAGAAACACAAACCTGCATGGACACCACTTTCTGCTCCAGATGTCGGTTCTTCTCTCTTAGTTCGGTGTTGTGCTTCTCCAGGTCGCAGAGACGAGTGCTGAGGACAGGTAGGACTTTACACTTGTCCACCAACTCATCTTTGACCTCGTCCACCTGCTCACACGCACACACACACACACACACACACACACACACACACACACACACACACACACACACACACACACACACACACACACACGCACACACACGCACACACACACGGGGAATGAAGGTTCCTCGCCAGTGAAGAGGAAGAAGAGCTTGAAGGTGTTACCTTGCTCTCCAGGGAGATGTTCTTCACAAGCATCAGTCTCAGGTGTTCGGCTGCACAGGTGTTCTGGTGTTGTCGGACTTCCTGATTCAAAGCCTGGTGGGAAGAAACTTGCTGGAAACTCAGACAGGTGATACAGGTGAGCACACAGGTGGTCCTACCTTGTAGGAGCAGCCGTAGCCATGAAAGGGACAGCTCACCTGAGCTTTGGGACACTCATGTTGGTGACTGGCCAGCTGGAAGGCAGAAGCCACATCAGTAGAGACACACACACACACACACACACGCACGCACGCACGCACGCACGCACACGCACACGCGCACACACACACACACACACACACACACACACACACACACACACACACACACACACACACACACACGAGGTGAGTGTTTACCTGTCGGCGTGGCAAGGAGGAGAAGGAGCAGAGGTTGGGACAAGAGACGGGGAAGGCGGGACACACGGTCTCCTGATGTTTCTACCACACAAACTCAGCTTCATCATGATGATAATGATGATGACCAGGTCAGGGCGGTAGCTCACCTGCAGGTCGGCGAGCGGCATGTTGGCGGCACAGAAGTCGCAGGCGGCCTGTCGATGTTTGCACCTGTAGCTCAAGTGCTCGGGGATTTCTTTCCTCATCATCCTCTCCTTGCACTTGCCCAGCGGACACGGAACCTCGAAAAATGGACACACGTTCAGGTGTTCCTGTGGGCCCCACACACGCACGCACGCACGCACGCACGCACGCACGCACGCACGCACGCACGCACGCACGCACGCACGCACGCACGCACGCACGCACGCACGCACGCACGCACGCACGCACGCACGCACGCACGCACGCACGCACGCACGCACGCACGCACGCACGCACGCACGCACGCACGCACGCACGCACGCACGCACGCACGCACGCACGCACGCACGCACGCACGCACGCACGCACGCACGCACGCACGCACGCACGCACGCACGCACACACACACACACACACACACACACACACACACACACACACACACACACACAAGGTTAGCGTGTTCTTGTGTCGGAATGGCAACCCCACAGGACGCTCACAGGTATCTGCTGCAGACTCATGCACTCCTGGCAGCCTTGCTTCTCACTGCGACAGTGCACCTTCAGCGCCATGATCTCCCGGTGGCAACAAACATCCCGAAAGATCTAAAAAGCAGCCAGCTAGTCATTTCTCATCAATAGTAGCATCTGATCAATAATCATTTCTCATGAATAATTATTCGTCGTCAAAAATCCTTTCTCATCAATAGTAGCATCTGATCGATAATCATTTCTCATCAATAACCATTTGTCAATTAAGCATCTGATCGATAATCATTTCTCATCAATAATTCAATAATCATTTTTCATCAATAATAATTTATCATCAATAATCATGTCATCAATAATATAATCTTATCAATAATCGTGTCTCATCAATAATCATTTGTCTTTAACAATAGCATCTGATCAATAATAATTTCACATCAAAAATGATTTCTCATCAATCATCTTTTCTCATCAATAACAGCATCGATCAATAATCATTTTTATCAATAATTATTTGTCATCAATAACAGAATCTGATCACTTGTCATTTGTGATCAATAATCACTCCACATCAATAATAATTTCTCATCAATAATCATGTATCGTCAATAATCATGTCTGATCAAACATAATTTGTGATCAACAATAACATCTGATCAATAATCATTTAAGATCAATATTGTTTTCTGATCCATAATCATTATTGATCAATAATGATGTCTGATCTATAATCAATAATCCTTTGTAATCAATCATAGTATCTGATCAACAATCATTAATGATCAAAATTAATTTGAGTTCAATAATGACTGATTAATAATTATTTGTAATCAACACTAGTATCTGATCACTAATCATTTGTGATCAATAATCATTAACTATCAATAATCATTTGTGATCAATAATGACTAATACAAATTTATGATCAATAATGTATGATTAATGTCAAATCTGATCGATAATATCGTCTGATCAATAATAATTTCTAATCAATCATTTCTGATTAATGTAGAGTCTGATCGATAATAATGTCCATCCATCCATCCATTTTCTACCGCTTATTCCTCTTTGGGATCCCGGGGGGCCCTGGTGCCTATCTCTGCTACAATCGGGCGGAAGGCAGGGAACACCTTGGACAAGTCGCCAACTCATGTGAAGTGAAGTGAATTATATTTATATAGCGCTTTTTCTCTAGTGACTCAAAGCGCTTTACATAGTGAAACCCAATATCTATGTTACATTCAAACCAGTGTGGGTGGCACTGGAAGCAGGTGGGTAAAGTGTCTTGCCCAAGGACACAACAGCAGTGACTAGGATGGCGGAAGCAGGAATCGAACCTGCAACCCTCAAGTTGCTGGCACGGCCACTCTACCAACCGAGCTAAACCGCCCCTCATCGCAGAATAATAATGTCTGATCAATAATAATGTATGAATAATGTTAAGTCTGATCAATAATCATGTTTGATCAATATTAATGTATGATTAATGTCAAGTCTAATCAATAATAATGTCTGATCAATAATGTATGATTAATGTAAAGTTTGATTAAAAAAATAATGTCTGGTCAATAATAATGTGTGGTTAATGTAGAGTCTGATCAATAATATTGTCTGATTACCAATAATGCATGATTAATGTAAAGTCTGATCGGTAATCATGTCTGATCAATAATAATGTATGATTATTGTAAAGTATGATCAATAATATTGTCTTATTAATAATATTGGATGATTAATGTGAAGTCTGATCCATATTATTGTCTAATCAATAAAAACATTTAATTAATCTGATCAATAACGTATGATTAATGTAAAGTCTTAATAATATTGTCTGATCAATAATATTGTATGATCAAAAATAAATGTATGATTAATGTAAAGTGTGGTCAGTAATGTATGATTAATGTAAAGTGTGGTCAATAATAATGTATGATTAATTTGAAGTCTGATCAATAATATTGTTTTATCAATAGTTATTTGTAATCTATCATTTCAGATTAATGTAAAGTCTGATCGATAATAATGTCTGAGCAATAATGTATGATTAATGTAAAGTCTGATCAATAATATTGTCTATTTATTCCATACCTTGTTGCTGAACAGGGGCTCCATGTCAGCTGGGCACACCGGCTTGGGACCACTGACACGCACACACGCACGCAAGCACGCACACGCAAGCACGCACACACACACACACACACGCACACACACAAAGTTGAAGTAGAAAACTGACGACTGTACAAGTGTTGACTTATAGTATATGTGTAGCATATGTTTAGCATAGCATGTGTTAGCATCTGTTCATTGATGGTAGCATGTGTTAACGTGTGTTTGCGCATGGTAGCATGTGTTTACAAATGTAGCATGTGTTTGCGAGTGTTAGCGCAAGGTGGAATGTGTAAGCGTGTGTTAGCATGTGTAAGCATGTTAGCATGTATTTGCGCATAGTAGAATGTCTAAGCGAGTGTTAGCAGTGTTACCTCCTGGTAGCATGTGTTTGCGCATGGTAGAATGTGTAAGCATGTGTTAGCATGTGAAAGCATTTGTTGGCATGTGTTTGCAAAAGGTAGCCTCTGTTAGCCTGTGTTTGTGCATGGTAGCATCTTTTTGCGAGTGTTTGGCGTGGTGGCTTTGTGTTTTTGAGTGTTTACGTGTGGTAGCATGTGTTTGCGCATGGTAGCATGCGTAAGCATATTGGCATGTATCTGCGCATAATAGAATGTCCAAGCATGTGTTAGCAGTGTTAACTCATGTAGGCATGTGTTTGCGAGTGTTTGCGCATGGTAGAATGTGTAAGCGTGTGTTAGCGTGTGTAAGCATGTTAGCATGTGTTAGCATGTGTTTGCGCATGGTAGCATGTGTTTGCGAGTGTGTATGCATGGTAGCATGTGTTTGCGATTGTTTGCGCATTGTAGCATGTATTAGCATGTGTTTGCCATGGTAGCATGTGTAAGCGTGTGTTAGCATATGTTTGCGCATGGTAGATTGTGTAAGTGTGTGTTAGCATGTGTTTGCGAGTGTTAGCATGTGTAAGCGTGTATTAACATGGGTTAGCATGTGTTTGTGCTTGTTAGCATGCGTAAGCATGTGTAAGGGAGTGTTAGCATGTGTAAGTGGTGTAGGCACATGTTAGCATGTGTAAGTACGTTTTAGCATGTCTAAGCATTTGTAAGCATGTGCTAGCATGTGTTTGCGCATGGTAGCATGTTTGCAATGTTTGCGCACGGTAGCATGTGTAAGCGCTTGTTAGCATGTGTAAGCGCGTGTTAGCATGTGTAAGCGTGTGTTAGCATGTGTTACCTGAGGATGTGAGCGATGCAGCTCTGACAGAAGCGATGTCCACATTCGGTCTGACGAGGCTGACACAGGACCAGCCTGCAGGACTCACAGCGGTACTTCTCTTCAGGACTTTCTACAAAGTGGTCAGTGAAGCCACCATGAAGTGGCAGGAAGGCCGCAGCCGCACCTGAATGCAACACGCCCACTTCAAAGACACAAAATGGCAACCCTCTTCATGTGCACATCATTGACTTTGCTACAGCCTATGCTCCCCCCACCCACCACAACAACAACAACAACAAAAACATGACAGCAGCAGCTAAATTAACCTCCTCGGATTTACACACACACACCCACACACACATATATATATATTTCTTGATTGGATTATCCAGAGAATAGTGCTCGATACCGTGGTAGAGCGCAATATGTAGGTGTGGGGAAAATCACAAGACTACTTCATCTCTACAGAACTGTTTCATGAGGGGTTCCCTCAATCATCAGGAGATTTTAATGGAAGCATTCACATACAATGGTTTATATAGTGCACAGAGTGGGTGGGTACAGGCAGGCGTAGGGGTGTGGTGATTGGCTCGTGTGTTACCTAGGAGGTGTTTCCGTCTGTGGCGGCATGTTGAAATGATTTCACTGCGCTTGTTGAGGGATGATAGATCTGGATGATATATAATAAACAGTTTCTCTTTTAAGCATAGGTTGCATCTTTTATTACCACTGTTGTAAGGTGTGCTGGATGCACACCCGATGCTGTCATCTAGCAAAGATGAATTCGACCAAGCAACCCCCCCGTACCAGAAAGCACTTGATGAAAGCGGATACAACTTCACCCTCACCTATGAACACACTCCAGGAAACCAACCAAAAAAGAGCAGAAAACGAAACAACATCATCTGGTACAATCCGCCATTCAGCAAAAACGTCTCAACCAACATCGGCCGCAAGTTCCTCACTCTGATCGACAAACACTTCCCCAAAGGCAACACCCTAAGAAAAATATTCAACAAGAACAACATTAAATTGAGCTACAGCTGTATGAATAACATACAACAAATCATTTCAAACCACAACAAAGCAATTGCAAAAGGACTGCCTCCCCCCAGACTAAACGACTCTGAAACCAATAAGGAATGTAACTGTCGCAAGAAACCTGATTGCCCTCTCAACGGAGGGTGCTTACAGACATCAGTCGTTTACCAAGCAAAGGTAACACGCAAGGACATTAACACATCCGACACGTACGTAAAATTAACCGAAGGAGCGTTCAAAACAAGATGGAATAATCACAACGCCTCCTTTAGAAACCAGACTTTGCAGAATTCTACAGAACTCAGCAAACACATTTAGCATTTGGAACCTCAAAGACAATAATGTTGAATAACATGGCAAATTCTTGCATCCAGCACACCTTACAACAGTGGTAATAAAAGATGCAACCTATGCTTAAAAGAGAAACTGTTTATTATATATCATCCAGATCTATCATCCCTCAACAAGCGCAGTGAAATCATTTCAACATGCCGCCACAGACGGAAACACCTCCTAGGTAACACATGAGCCAATCACCACGCCCCTACGCCTGCCTGTACCGACCCACTCTGTGCCCTATATAAACCATTGTATGTGAATGCTTCCATTAAAATCTCCTGATGATTGAGGGAACCCCTCATGAAACAGTTCTGTAGAGATGAAGTAGTCTTGTGATTTTTCCCACACCTACACATATATATATATATATATATATATATATATATATATATATATATATATATATATATATATATATATATATATATATATATATATAGGGCTTCACAGGGGCAGAGGGGTTAGTGCGTCTGCCTCACAATACGAAGGTCCTGCAGTCTTGGGTTCGGGATCTTTCTGTGTGGAGTTTGCATGTTCTCCCCGTGAATGAGTGGGTTCCCTCCGGGTACTCCGGCTTCCTCCCACTTCCAAAGACATGCACCTCGGGATAAGTTGATTGGCAACACTAAATTGGCCCTAGTGTGTGAATGTGAGTGTGAATGTGTTCTGTCTATCTGTGTTGGCCCTGCGATGAGGTGGCGACTTGTCCACGGTGTACCCCGCCTTCCGCCCGATTGTAGCTGAGATAGGCGCCAGCGCCCCCCCGCGATCCCAAAAGGGAATAAGCGGTAGGAAAAAAATAAAAAAATTAAAAAAAAATTAATAAAAAAAAAATAAAATTAAAAAGAAATATATATATATATATTTATTTATTTATATATATATACCCATATATGTATACCCATATATATAAATATATATATATATAGATATACATACATAAATATATATATATATATATATATATATATATATAAATATATATATATATATATATATATATATATATATATATATACATATACATATGTACATACATATATAGACACACATACATATATGTATATACATAAATACATACATATATATATACATACATACATACATAGATATACATATATATATATATATACCCATATATATATATATATACACATTTTTTGTATATATATATACACATACATAAATATATATATATATTTACATATACATACGTGCATACATATATAGACACACGTACATACATATTTAGACACACAAACATATATTTATATACATACATATATACACACATATAGTATATATATATATATATATATATATATATGTATATAAACATATATATATATATATATATATACACACATATACATATATATATATATATATATATATATATGTATATATATATATATATATATACATATATATATGTGTGAATATATATGAGTATATATATATATATATATATATATATATATATATATATATATATATATATATATATATATATACAGTGGGGCAAAAAAGTATTTAGTCAGCCACCGATTGTGCAAGTTCTCCCACTTAAAATGATGACAGAGGTCTGTAATTTTCATCATAGGTACACTTCAACTGTGAGAGACAGAATGTGGAAAAAAAAACAGGAATTCACATTGTAGGAATTTTAAAGAATTTATTTGTAAATTATGATGGAAAATAAGTATTTGGTCAACCATTCAAAGCTCTCACTGATGGAAGGAGGTTTTGGCTCAAAATCTCACGATACATGGCCCCATTCATTCTTTTCCTTAACACGGATCAATCGTCCTGTCCCCTTAGCAGAAAACAGCCCCAAACCATGATGTTTCAACCCCCATGCTTCCCAGTAGATATGGGGTTCTTGGGATGCAACTCATTAATCTTCTTCCTCCAAACACGACGAGTTGAGTTTATACCAAAAAGTTCTATTTTTGTTTCATCTGACCACATGACATTCTCCCAATCCTCTGCTGTATCATCCATGTATCCATTTTGGTATAAACTCAACTCGTCGTGTTTGGAGGAAGAAGAATACTGAGTTGCATCCTAAGAACACCATACCTACTATGAAGCATGGGAGTGGAAACATCATGCTTTGGGGCTGTTTTTCTGCTAAGGGGACAGGACGATTGATCCGTGTTAAGGAAAGAATCAATGGGGCCATGTATCGTGAGATTTTGAGCCAAAACCTCCTTTCATCAGTGAAAGCTTTGAATGGTTGACCAAATACTTATTTTCCACCATAATTTACAAATAAATTATTTAAAATTCCAAAATGTGAATTCCTGGATTTTATTTTTCACATTATGTCTCTCACAGTTGAAGTGTACCTATAATGAAAATTACAGACCTCTGTCATCATTTTAAGAGGGAGAACTTGCACAATCGGTGGCTGACGATATACTTTTTTGCCCTACGTTATATACGCACACACACAGTGAGGTCCACAAGTATTTGCACACCCGGCAATTTTGCAAGTTCTCCCACTTAGAAATTAGGGAGAGGTCTGAAATGTTCATCATAGATGTAGTTCTACTGTTGGAGAAATCATCTAAAAAGAAAAAATCTGGAAATCACATTGTATGATTTTTTTTTATGATTTATTTGTATGTTACTGGGGTTCATAAGTATTTGCACATATGAGAATCAGCAAGAATTATGACTCTCAGAGAACTGTCAGTCTACCTTAAAAAAAGTCCACCTTTACCCCACAACTAGTCCAACTGCTACCATGGGCAAGACCAAAGAGCTGTCAAAAGAGACCAGAGACAAAATTATAGAGCTCCACAAAGCTGGAAAAGGCTATGGGACAATTGGGAAGCAACTTGGTGAGAATAGATCAACTGTTGCAGCAATTGTTAGAAATGGAAGAGGCTAAACATGACTGCTATTTTACCTCGGACTGGGGCTCCATGTAAGATCTCTTCTCGTTGTGCATCACTCATGATAAGAAAAGAGAGACCACTGTTTCCAAGGCTATTATCAGTAGAACACTACGTTGTAGTGCTTTAAAATCATGCATTGCACGGAAGGATCCCCTGCTTCAGTCAGCCCATGTCCAGGCCCGTCTGAAGTTTGCCACTGGCCATCTGGATGATCCAGATGAGTAATGGGAGAAAGTCATGTGGTCAGATGAGACCAAATAAAAACTTTTTGGTATAAACTCCACTCGTTGGGTTTGGAGGAAAAAGAAGGCTGAGTATCAGCCGAAGAACACCATCCCGAGGCATGGGGTGGAAACATCATGCTTTGGGGGTGCTTTTCAGCAAAGGGGACAGGATGACTGCACTGTATTAAAGAGAGGATGAACGGGGCCATGTATTGTGAGATTTTGGCCAAAAACCTCCTTCCCTCAGTCAGAGCATTGAAGATGGGTCGTGGCTGGGTCTTCCAACATGAAAATGACCCGAAGCTCACAGCCAGGATAACCAAAGAGTGGCTCATAACAAAGCATATCTTTCTTTTTAGATTATGTCAAACAGCTCAATTTTTATTTCATCTGACCACAGAACTTTCCTCCAGAATGTCTTAACTTTGTCAATGTGATGTCAGATGTAACAAAAATTGAGCTGTTTGGCCACAATATCCAGCAATATGTTTGGAGGAGAAAAGGTGGGACCTTTAATCCCAAGAACACCACCTCTTCCATTAAGCATGGTGGTGGTAGTATTATGCTCTGGGCCTGTTTTGCTGCCAATGGAACTGGTGTTTTACAGAGAGTAAAGGAGACAATGAAAAAGGAGGATTACCACCAAATTCTTCAGGACAACCTAAAATCATCAGCCCGGAGGTTGGGCTTTGGGCGCAGTTGGTTGTTCCAACAGGACAATGACCCCAAACACACGTCAAAAGTGGCAAAGGAATGGCTAAATCAGACTAGAATTAAGGTTTTAGAATGGTTTTCCCAAAGTACTGACTTCAATGTGTGGACAATGCTGAAGAAACAAGTCCATGTCAGAAAAACAACAAATTTAGCTGAACTGCACCAATTTTGTCAAGAGGAGTGGTCAAAAATACAACCAGAATCTTGTGGATGGCTACCAAAAGCCCCTTATTGCAGTACTATTTGCCAAGAGACATGTAACCAAATATCAACATTGCTGTATGTATACTTTTGACTCAGCAGATTGGGTCACATGTTCAGTAGACCCATAATAAATCCATAAAAGAACCAAACTTCATGAATGTTTTTTGTGACCAACAAGTGTGTGATCCAATCACTCTACCAAAACGAAAAAATATTTGTAGAATATAATGGAAACTCAAGACAGCCGTGACATTATGTTCTTTGTTCTTTACAAGTGTATGTAAACTTTTGACCATGACTATATATACACGTGTATATATACATGTGTATATATATATATATATATATATATATATACATATATATATATATATATATATATATACATATATGTGTATAATACTATTATGAATACGTATGTATATATACGGATGATGTTCGAAAACCGGTTCTCCCGATTGTTCAATGAGAAAAGAACCGATTCCATGGATTCAAAATCCCCTTTTGAGAAATGGTTCCCGTTATCGAAGCCACTATGGTAAAGAAAAATATTTGGTTCTTTATTCCAATCTCTGGGAACGAATCCCGTGTCACAGGAAATGTCCTGTGGCACGTCACAGGAAATGACGTAGCTCAGTCATTCGGCAGCAGATACTGAAGCAGCAATAACAATGGACCGCATGGCTTCACTTTACTAAGAAATATGACGACGAAACGGCTATCTGCAATTATTGCTAGGCTTCGATTTCCTGTAAGGGGAGCAGTACAACAAACATGTTGAAACATGTTCAGGCCGTACATAACCTGAAGGTTAGAGAAACGTGTCGTCGACAAGCAGCGACAGAGATGACGAAGCACGACCCTCTTCTTCTGCTTCAACCTGCAGTCCCAGTGATTGTGCCGGTGAGTAACGTTAACGGTTGCCGGTTCATTTCCATATCTGTTAACTTGTAGCCTTAAGGCTAAAATAACGTTACCTCTTACGTCAACCAGGACTGCATTATTGTTAGCGAGACTAACGTTACCTAAGCATAGTCAGTGGCTATCGGTAACGTTAACGTTTGCCTTTTTTGTATGTCTGATAACTTTAACGGTATCTTGTAGCCTACACCACTCCACAGTTTGCAGGTATGTCTAATATCCTAATGTTAACGTTATCCTATTTCAGATGATGACATTCATGACAGCCAGAGTGACCAGGGCAGTGTTTGCTCTGTAGCACAGAGCGTTAACCCATTTACCATGGTGAGATATAATGCAGAGCCCAACAAGATGAGTGAGGAGGACAGTAACAAAATTACTCGCAAGCTAACGAGAATGATGGGGAAAAATCTCCTCCCCTTCAACTTGGTGAACACAGACGAATACAAGTAGGTTAAGAATTGTATTTTGCTGACATGTAATGGAGCAAAAGGTAAACAACACCATTACTCTGAGATTTGTTTCAAATGTAAAGTACTGTACAATACAAATGAATGCAGGATTTTCCCTGCATTCATTTTTCTTAGGTGGCCTACTAAAAGTGGCAATTACAGTCAATGTTTATTTATTTATTTTCTGGGGGGGTAAGAGCAGTCAACATTTATTTATTAAATTTTTTTTTTCTTAAAAAAGAAAAGCAAGATTTTGTTAAACCAAGTATTGTGTTTTTTTCCATATACAACAACATATCTGGTTTTTATAAGAGAATCGATAAGAAATCGGTTCGATAAGAGGATTCGATAATGGCATTGAAATCAATAATTTCTTAACAAACATCATCCCTATGTATATATAGTATGCATATATGTACATGTTTATATTTATATATGTACAAATATATACAGTGATATACATGTATATGTACACACATGAAATAAAAGTAAAGCGTGTAAAACATCACCTTGTGAAGAGTCGCTAGGAGGCCACGGATTGGCTGGTCGGTTGGGAGGTGGGGTGATAAGAGGGGCCACAGACAGAGGCGGAGCAAGGGAGGGCGCCACCTGCTGGAGGGGAACCTGTACCTCCCTCCCGTCAACACTGTGTCCAGCTGACATGACCTGGCACACACGCACACACACACACACACACACACAAATGCAAACACACACACACACACACACACACACACAAATGCAAACACACACACACACACACGGTCAATGTGACAAAAAAGGTTTGTACATTGTCATTATGGGGTGTTGTGTGTAGAATTTTGAAGACAGAAATTAATGTATTCCATTTTGTAATGATAGTGTAACATAACGTGGGAAAATCAAGCATTGACAATACTTTCCACATGTATAGTATACATATATATGTACAAGTAGTATTACTGTGTTTGTGAAAATATATGTCATACAAAAAGTACTACTGTATACCTGTACAATTATACAAGTAGTATTAGTCATCATTGTCACCGACGTCCCACTGGGTGTGAGTTTTTCCTTGCCCTTATGTGGGCCTACCGAGGATGTCGTAGTGGTTTGTGTTGTGGTTTGTGCAGCCCATTGAGACACTAGTGATTTAGGGCTATATAAATAATCATTGATTGATTGATTGATTGATAGTGCATACATTTACAAGTAGAATACCTGTATTCATGTGTAAATATACTTATTACAAATAGTATTACTGTATACATGTACAATTATACAAGTAGTATTAGTGTATGTATGTACAAGTAGTATTACAGTATTCATGTATAAATAAACTTTATACAAATAGCCTTACTGTATACAAGTACAATTATACAATAAGTATTATTGTATACTTGTACATTTATACAAGTAATATTAGTGTGTACATGTATAATTATACAAGTAGTATTAATGTATACATGTATAATTTATATAAGGTAAAATTTTACAAATAGTATTAGTGTATACATGTATAATTATACAAGTAGCATTAGTGGATACATGTATAATTATACATGTAGTATTACTGTATACATGTATAATTATACAGGTAGTATTAGGGTATACATGTATAATTATAAAAGTAGTATTAATGTATACATCAACAATTATACAAGTAGTATTATTGTCTACATGTACTATTATACAAGTAGTATTATTATATACATGTACAATTATACAAGTAGTATTATTATATACATATACAATTATACATGTAGTATTATTATATACATGTACAATTATACAAGTAGTATTATTGTATACATGTATAATTATACAAGTAGCATTAGTGTATACACGTATAATTATACAAGTTGTATTAGTGTATACATGTATAATTATACAAGTAGCATTAGTGTATACACGTATAATTATACATATAGTGTTACGGCTACTCTGTCGTTCCGAAAAGGGTTCGCAAAAAATAAGATTAAAGATTGCAGAGTAGTCCTGAGGAGGAGGTTTATGACGCACTAAATTCTTCAATAACCACTCGCAAAAATACTTCCAGATTCAAAATGTTGATAATTTATTTTCACAAACAAAAAATATTCTCTGTGGTTGACTTTCTATATAATCAAAATAACTTATTTAGTGGTAAACAAACTATATCACTCCTCACTCCTTCAGCATGACAGACAGACAAAGCGCCCAGCTGTGCTGTCTTATTAATTATTTGAGGAGGAAGTGGCCCACCAGGAGGAGCGTGAGCAGTTGAAAACAATCTGTCAATATAAATTATCTGAAACATCCAATAATCAATCAACATCATCATTGGCATCATTGGATTAGATTGTCAAAACAATTAATAAATAAATAATATAGATATGCTCCAACATATAGTATTACTGTATATATGTATAATTTTACAAGTAGTATAAGGGTGCCTGATTCAATCCCCACCTAGTACCAACCTCGTCACGTCCGTTGTGTCCTGAGCAAGACACTTCACCCTTGCTCCTGATGAGTGCTGGTTAGCGCCTTGCACGGCAGCTCCCTCCATAAGTGCGTGAATGTGTGTGTGAATGGGTAAATGTGGAAGTAGTGTCAAAGCGCTTTGAGTACCTTGAAGGTAGAAAAGCGCCATACAAGTACAACCCATTCATCATTTATTTATCATACATGTACAATTATAACAAGTAGTATTAGTGTATGCATGTACAATTATACAAGTAGTATTAGTGTATAAATGTACATTTATACAAGTAGTATTATTGTATACATGTACAATTATACAAGTAGTATTAGTATATGCATCTACAATTATACAAGTAGTATTAGTGTATACATGTATAATTATACAAATAGTATTAATGTTTACATGTACAATTATACAAGTAGTATTAGTGTATACATGTACAATTATACAAGTAGTATTAGTTTATACATGTATAATTATACAAATAGTATTAGTGTATGCATGTATAATTATACAAGTAGTATGTTTTCCTTGCCCTTATGTGGGATCTGAACAGAGGATGATGTTGTGGCTTGTTCAGTCCTTTGAGACACTTGTGATTTAGTGCTATATAAATAAACATTGATTGATTGAGTATTAGTGTATACATGTACGATTATACAAGTAGTAAGAGTGTAGTTTGGGGCGGCATGGCGTAGTGGGTAGAGCGGCCGTGCCAGAAACCTGAGGGTTGCAGGTTCGCTTCCCACCTATTAACATCCAAGTTGTGTCCTTGGGCAGGACACTTCACCCTTGCCCCCAGTGCCGCTCACACTGGTGAATGAATGATGAATGAATGATTGGTGGTGGTCGGCGGGGCCGTAGGCGCAAACTGGCAGCCACGCTTCCGTCAGTCTACCCCGGGGCAGCTGTAGCTACAGATGTAGCTTACCACCACCAGGTGTGAGTGAATGATGGGTTCCCACTTCTCTGTGAGCGCTTTGAGTATCTAACAACAGAAAAGTGCGATATCAATCTAATCCATTATTATCATTATTATTATTATTATTATACATGTACGAATTTACAAGTAGTATTAGTGTATACATGTAGAATTATACAAGTATAATGGCATGGCGTAGTGCAGTGGTTCTCAAATGGGGGTACGCGTACCCCTGGGGGTACTTGAAGGTATACTAAGGGGAACGTGAGATTTTTTTTTTTAATTCTAAAAATACCAACAATTCAAAAATCCTTTATAAATATATTTATTGAATAATACTTCAACAAAATATGTATGTAAGTTCATAAACTGTGAAAAAAAACTGCAACAATGCAATATTCAGTGTTGACGACTAGATTTTTTGTGGACATGTTCCATAAATATTAATGTTAAAGATTTCTTTTGTGTGAAGAAATATTTAGAATTAAGTTCATGAATCCAGATGGATCTCTACTACAATCCCCAAAGAGGGCACTTTAAGTTGATGATTACTTCTATATGTAGAAATCTTTATTTATAATTTAATCACTTTTTTATTTTTCAACAAGTTTTTAGTTATTTTTATATCTTTTTTTCCAAATAGTTCAAGAAAGACCAATACGAATGAGCAATATTTTGCACTGTCATACAATTTAATAAATCAGTAACTGATGACATAGTGCTGTATTTTACTTCTTTATCTCTTTTTTTCAACCAAAAATGCTTTGCTCTGATTAGGGGGTACTTGAATTAAAAAAATGTTCACAGGGGGTACATCACTGAAAAAAGTTTGAGAACCACTGGCGTAGTGGGTAAAACGGCCGGCCAGAAACCTGAGGGTTGCATGTTCACTTCCCACCTATTGACATCCAAAAAATCGCTGCCGCTGTGTCATGGGCAGAACACTTCATCCTTTTCCCCCGGTGCCGCTCACACTGGTGAATGAATGATGAATGAATGATTGGTGGCTACTTATGTAGCTTACCACCACCAGGTGTGAATGTATGTTGAGTCCTACTTCTCTGTGAGCGCTTTGAATGTTAAGAAAACCGCGATATAAATCTAAGTTAGTATAATTATTATTTTTATTATTAAGTAGTATTAGTAGGCAAGTGTGGCAGTGCCTCACCTTGCCACCAGGTGGCTTAACAATGAGATGTTCAAAAACAAAGTAATAAAATAAAATAAGTCTGAATATTTTTCCTTAGGTCTATGCCGTCTTTTTTATAATGTGTATTTATTCATTTGATAAGGAAAATCACTACACAAGCACTGAAAAAAACAACACTTCTTTTTACCTAATTTTTATGTAATTAATCCTACCTGCTATAGTTGTATGTAAAAGATTCCCCTTTTCCAGATCAGATTTAAATCTTGTCAATTAAGGGTATAAAGTTATTCTTGTAGAGATCTGGCATCTTATGACACATGTGTACACCCAAGTATTTAAAGCTGTTTCTAGACATTTTAAAAGGAAGATAAGCATCGTAAATCTCAAAAGCTAAGTCATTTAAAGGGAAACACTCTTAGCAAAGTTCAACTTATAACCTGAAAAAGTTCCAAAAGTGTTGAGCAGTTCAACTATCTTAGGAATGGTAGATATTGGATCCAAAATAAACAGTGACAAATCGTCTGCATATAGTGAAAGTGTATGTTCCAAACCGCATCTACAGATTCCTTTGCTAAAACTAGCCGATTTAAATGCAATTGCCATAGCGAACAACATTGGGCCCAGGGGACACCCTTGCCGGGTTCCCCTGCTAAGTGAAAAATATTGGGATTTCATCCCATTAGTGCTTACGGACACTTTAGGCTTAGAATATAATAGTGCTATCCAAGATATGTAAGTGGGAATTTCAGTTTATCCAGAAAATTCCTCATAGCCATTTTATCGGTTGGACATAGAGAGGTAAATAGTTCAGAGTAAAAAGGTTTTAAAAGTCTCATTTATGACTCAAGGTATTGTTGTTAATTCACTTGATAAAGTTTTAATCAGTTTAATTTGCTGGGAAATGGTTTGGTTTTTAATTTGATGTGACAGAAGGCATCCTGCTTTCTCACCATGTTCATAAAGAACTCCACGTGATTTTAAAAATAAGTTTTTCGGTTTCTTCTGTTGACATCAAATTGAATTCCATTTGAAGGTTTTGTCTCTGTTTATCTAGTTCAGGTGATGGTGAAATTGCCAATTGTCTGTCCAATTATGTTGTGCTCTCCATGAGATGTTTCTTTTTGTTTTTTCATTTTATTAAGTTTTGCACAGTACGAAATAATTTATCCTCGCATTATGACATTTAATTATTCCCAAAGTAAGGATGGGAAAATTGTATCACTTTTATAGTAATAATCAAATCATTGATTACTTTAGAGATCATTTTACAGAACTTGTTCAACAGGGTGCAATCCAGCCTCCATAAAGGAATTGTTTTTGTAAGAGTGAAAACAAAAGGTCAAGCAACAATGGAGCAAGATCAGATCTCACTATTGCTGAATATTATATGTTATTGACAACAGGAAGGAAGTAAATATCAATAGAGAAAAAAACAATTCTTGAGAATGTTTTATGAACCTGAGAATAAAAAGAAAATTATTTTTTATCCGGATGCAGAAAGGGCTTCCTATTTGATGTATCCATCCATCCATTTCCTATCGCTTGTCCCTCCATATATCATGAAATTGTTTCAGCCATTTTAGAAGGAGAAGTTTGCCTTGGGCAAGATTTATCTAAGAAAGGATCTATTGCGCAGTTTATGTCACCCCCTAAAATTAAATGGTGAGAATTTAAATCTGGTAAAAGTAAAAATATTATTTTAGCAAATGCCTCATCATCCCAGTTTGGTGCATACAAATTGACAAGAACCACCGATTCATTTTTAAGGGAGCTTGAGACTATGACAAACCGGCATTGGTAGTCAGCTGTAATATTTGTTGAACTAAACTGTACTTTCTTATGTATTAGAGTCGCGGTACCCCTTGTTTTATTACTAAAATTGGAGTTAAAACTTTGACCAACCCATGAGTCTTTCAACCTATGATGATCTTTCATAACAAAGTATCTCCTGTAAAAAAGCAATTTCGGTTTTAAAATGTTTTATGTGGGAGAATACTCTACCCCTTTTAATTGGACCATTCATGCCTTTGACATTCCGAGGCATAAATCTCAAGCATTATCCTCCTTTTTGATTATTTGCCATAATCACACATATTTTAAGTGGTGAGAGGAAGCACTGCTTAATAAAGGGTAGTATAGTAATATGTACCCAAACAATAACAGTATTAATAAAAAATAAATCTGTAGGACACATAGCTGAAATTCCCCGAAACATAAAACTTAAAAGACAAAAAAAAACACACCTAATCCTCCCTTGGCTGGTCCTAAAAAAGAAAAACAAAAACCAGCAGTGGGACTCCATAAACTTTGTAACTTCCATATGACACCTTCTAACTAAATCAGGGGTCTTAAACTCAAAATAACCTTGTGGCCACTGGATGCAGAGTATGGGTGAGGCTGGGCCGCAAGAAAAAAATGTATTTAAAAAAAATGTTTGCATACTCCTCAGTGTGTATAGTTGTATAATGATGTTTCAAATTGTATCCATTGTGCACCGCAACTTTCTCTGTGCAAATAAGACACGACGCGGTGCCCCTGTGCTCAACAAAGAAATATTGCATTGTCCACTTTTCCTGGAATTGTCTTTGCTCATCACAAACCTTTCTCTTCAATGCAGGCTTTGAAAAAGACATGTTTGGGGTTGTGGAAGATATTTGTATTCAGCCGACACACGGAGAATAATGTTATTTCCGCGATGTGTGTCGTTCCGCTATTCCTCCCTTCAGCAACACGGCGGTCGGCGGATAATAGCCGAAAAAGTACCGGGATAGCGAGTGCAAAAAAGTGAGGGCTCCCGGAGTGTTATCCGGCGTCATATAGAAATATATGTTGTGTTCATCGTGTGAAGCAATGCAAATTAAACAATAAAAAAAAAAAAAAATAACGGTTTGAATTGGTTTAAGTTATTGGGGACTGGCATTTCTGACGGACAGGTGTCGCGGTGTGACTGCAGCCAGGCACGTAAGAAAACCCTCGTCTCCATGGCATAGTCTCTGTCGCTTTCACTCATTTGCTGCTTTTCCACTAACGCAGGGCTAGGCAACCCAGAATGTTGAAAGAGCCATTTTAGAACCAAAAAACACAACGCTGCCAGGTGCCATTCATTTAAAACGTGTAGGCCGCACTAACATTAAACTTTCATATTAAGGTGGGGGCTGCAAACTAACGTCTTGCGGGCCGCAATTGGCCCACAGGCCGCGTGTCTGAGACCCCTGAACTAAACCCTCAGCCAGGAATCATAGCTCCTATATCTATGTAAGAGTCTAGAATGAAAAAAGATGGGCAAAAGGAAAATAGCTTAGGGAAAACATTTATTTTGGATTCCAAATGTATAATAACTTAAGCGAATAATTGAAGAAATTTAAATTATAACACTGACAGAAGTAGCCCCTGCTAACCATATTTTGTCGAACATCCAAGTGTCATCAAATTGTATGACATTTCAGCAAACATGTACTGTATATTCATAATGATAAATGGTAGTCCTGTAAGTTTGAATCATCAAGTGAGAGAGAGAAAAGAAAAAAAAAGTTTCTCGCCAGAACCTTGTAGTTCGCTGAGCTCCACACAAGGATCTGGGCTCGAAGGCAATACAAACTTCTTCAAGATAGCAAAAAATAATGAACCAATCAGGATCGCCGGGCGGGATTTCATAGATGCGACCTAGCGCCGATGCGACTGTTGGATTCAAACAACAATGGTGGCACGCAGCAAGGAGCAGTGTGCTGACACATTTTCTTTGCACAAACGACATCGATCGTCTACTGCAGGGGTGTCCAAACTTTTTTCACTGAGGGCTGCACACTGAAAAATCAAAGCAAGCGGGGGCCATTTTGATATTTTTTTTATTTTAAAAATCAATACAATATATGTATAAAAAATATACATTTAGGCCTCCACTCAGTCCCCATAGAATATTGGTCTAAAAAATATTAAAATGTGTCATTATTCAGTATTATTATTTATATTATTTTTCAAGTTTTAAATCTCTAGATCAACATTAGGTCATTCTGTCAATATAACATTTTTAAATATGTAAGTTGTATGCTCTTTTTGTCAAAGAAAAACCTGTTTTTTATGGAAAAAAACACAAAATAGGCAATATTTTCACACAATAAAATTTTTAGGTAGAATATTTGAGATTATATAATAATTAGAGCCTTAAAAATGTCAATAACTCATAACACCATTGATTTTAATTCATTATTATTTTTTGAGCAATGAGCAAAATAAATAATTTTATTTTTTTTACTGCTTACTTTTAACATAATAATCTCGAGAAAATGCATAATTTTCCCCCAAAATATCTCAAAGTGGAATATTTATTTTCAAATGTATTTTTAAAACGTGCCATGGGGAAGTAAAAAAATTAGCTGTGGGCACTTTGGACACCCCTGGTCTACTGACATTGCTGCGTTGTTTCAGTAAAAGTTCTCTAACTTTTCGCTCTGTCGTTATTCAATGTGTCGGCTGTTCTGTTTTGGATTTCCCAGCATCGCTCTCATCAGTGTCACGGGTTGATTTATATGTGAGTAGTTGAAGTAGCACGTCATTCAAGATGACGGACAAGTAGTTGATCCAATCACATACAATTATTTTTTTTACAAGGCTCCGGGGCCTTCTGAAATACATGTCCTATTGAGAATGGGGCAAGGGTGAAGTGTCCTGCCCAAGGACACAACGGCAACGATTTGGATGTCAATAGGCGGGGAATGAACCTGCAACCCTCAGGTTTTTGGCACGGCCGCTCTACCCACTATGCCATGCCGCCCCATGGTGATTTTGGTGTGGTTCCTGTATATTTTGACAATTTGCATGGTCAAAGTTGTGGAAATTCCGTGTTTCGTGATAAATGAAGCAAGGCAGGCGAATAGTGAGGCAGATGCAGGTGACGCCTTCACAGCTACACGCAAAGTGTATTGAGCGTGTACGTGCGAAAGGGCGCATGCTTGTTGCCACAGGGAAAAGTCAGGCCATGAGGCAGCAAGTACCTCTGCCTCACAGTAGGGGGCGATATATTGTCAACTTGCACTTTAATGCCTCAGCAGTACTCTCTGACTCACCACACTGTGAGAATTGGGGGCGCTCAAGCTCGAAGACACATGTCTGTCCAGCAAGCCAGCCTTTTTTTTTTAACTGTATTTTTAACAAACATGGCATTTTCATTAGAGTAAGCCAGCGTTTGTGGGTGTTTTTTGTCATATCCAAAAATATTGTTTTATTGCTTGGAATGAAACTGAATTAAATGTATGTGTCTGCCAATATGGCGGATTATATACTGTATCCAAGATGAAATACTTCTCTAAACTGGACTTTAAGACAAAATAATTGTGATCATACAAAGTACGTTTTCATAGAGGAGCAATAGCTATATTGCTGCTTCAGATACAAATACAGAAAGGTAAGATACACTCACAATAATTGATTTATTTGTGAAAAGCAAATGGGACCAAAAAGTATTTAATAACATTATCAAATACTTTTTAGACCTATTTATCACATCATAATATCATGATGATAACATTTTTATGAAAGCGAATAACTCCCTTCTTTTCCTGTTACTCTAATGTGCAACCTAAATCAACAATGATTAGAGCTGCACATATGAATTTAAGTAAAAAAATAAATAAAAAAATGTAAAAAAATCCAAAAAGATCTGTCTCACCTGGTGTTTAGTTCACCGCACGTCACTGTATTAGTGTATACATGTACAATTATCATCTAAGAAGGACAGCTCCTCATCTAAGAAGGACAGCTCCAGACTTGAGAAACTGATCATGCGGGCCGGTTCTACAATCGGAATGAAACTGGACACACTGGTGACGGTGGCAGAGAAGAGGACTGTTGACAAACTAGTGAGCATCCTGGATGATGCCAGTCACCCTCTGCATAGCGTTATCAGTAGCCAGAGGAGTCTGTTCAGTGCTAGACTGCTTCATCCCAAGTGCAGGACTAATAGACTCAAAAACTCCTTTGTCCCACACGCCATTAGACTGTACAACTCCTCTCTGGGGCAGGGGGCGGGGGGTACTAGGATGACAGGGGATGCAAAACAATAACAGTGCAATACGTTTTCATAACATGGTCACTACTGCCTACATTGTCTTGTTATATTCTTATTTTACTGTTATATTGTTATTCCCATTGTTGCTTTTTAGTTTGTATTCTTATTGTAATATTTCTCTATTTTGTTTCCATTTAAACCCCCATTATTTACTTTTTACTTTTATTTAAATTGATCTCAACTCTGTACACTGCTGCTGGAATTTTAATTTTCCTAAAGGAACTCTCCTGAAGGAATCAATAAAGTACTATCTATCTAATTATACAAGTAAATAATAAATGATAAATGGGTTGTACTTGTATAGCGCTTTTCTACCTTTCAAGGTACTCAAAGCGCTTTGACAGTACTTCCACATTCACCAATTCACACACACATTTACACACTGATGGAGGGAGCTGCCATGCAAGGCGCTAGCAAGCACCAATCAGGAGCAAGGGTGAAGTGCCTTGCTCAGGACACAACGGACGTGACGAGGTTGGTACTAGGTGGAGATTGAACCAGGGACCCTCGGGTTGCGCAGGGCCACTCTTCCCTTTTAATAGTATTAATGTATACATGTACAATTATACAAGTGGTATTAGTGTATACATGTATAATTATGCAAGTAGTATTAGTGTATACATGTACAATTATACAATTGGTATTACTGTACACATGTACAATTATGCAAGTAGTATTAATGTATTATTAGTCATCATGAATATGTATATTGCATTAATATCATATAATATAAAATAATAATGGAATGAAGACTATTAAATAGTATCAAACAATATTTAAATGATGAATAATATCAAACAATAATGGAATGAAGACTATTTCATCATATCAAACAATAATGGAATGAAGAACATGAAACAATGTGAACAATAATAATAATAATGGGATCTCGGCACTCGATTGCTCATGCCTGCCTTGTGTTTACTGCTACAATGCTAGCAGTTAGCATGTATGATAGGCGCAAATGGAAGTGTCAAGGCGCACAGGAGGAATAACAGAAGCCGACATTTGTTTGGGTTTTTGTTTAAAGAGCGTGTGAAGGTTCCACAAGGTTCTGCTGACTCACATGAATTAGTTGGGCTCAGCAGCTCCTCGGCGCGTCTCTGCTGGGTTCAAACCGCCGACCCGTTGCCGCTTTCTGCTGAGCCGTGGGCCTCTTCATGTCCGCTGCGGCAACTCTCGGTCCTGTTGCGACGAGGCAGGCGGACTGGGAAACGCTTGGAAGGTTCGGGGGTACGGAGCTATGGAGGTACGGAGGTACGGAGATCCAGCGGCACGACTGTTCGGGTCACGCTGGAAACCCCCTCTGCTACTTCCGCCCAGGAATTCCCCATAGCTGCACTGCTGAGGGCCGCCGCCTGGGGGCGTCCTTGTCCCTGCTAACACAAGCTTCCTACGACTTCCCTTCATACACAACTACTATAAATGATAAATGGGTTGTACTTGTATAGCGCTTTTCTATCTTTAAGGTACTCAAAGCGCTTTGACACCACTTCCACATTTACCCATTCACACACACATTCACACACTGATGGAGGGAGCTGCCATGCAAGGCGCAAACCAGCACCCGTCAGGAGCAAGGGTGAAGTGTCTTGCTCACGACACAACAGACGTGACGAGGTTGGTGCTAGTTGGGGATTGAACCAGGGACCCTCGATCCCATCATAGTTTTACAGTTGTGATCAAAATTATTCAACCCCCACACAATTTTGGTGTTTTAGCAAGTTGGACATTTATTCCGTATTTTGTTTATAGTCATATCAAATAAAGCTGTGTCAAATAGACGAATGCAACTTAAATTGTAACACTGTATTTTCCAAAATATCAAAAAAGGACATTTTTCTTAATATCTCATTGACAAAATGATTCAACCCCCTAGTTACATGCATCTTTAGCACTTAGTAAAACACCCTTTGGCAGTAATTACATCCTTCAAACGTGATACATAACAGGACACAAGCTTCTTGCAACGATCTACAGGGATTTTAGCCCATTCCTCTTGGGCAAAGGCCTCCAGTTCATTCATATTCTTGTGCTTGCGTGCTGCAACTGCCTTCTTCAAGTCCCACCACAGGTTTTCTATAGGATTTAGGTCTGGCGACTATGAAGGCCACTCCAAAGTCTTCCAGCCCTTCTTCTGCAACCACACTGATGTTGATTTGGAGGTATGCTTGGGATCGTTGTCCTGTTGGAAGGTCCAACATCTCACAAGCCTCAGCTTCGTCACTGACTTCATGACATTTGCAGCTAATATATCCTGGTAGGAAATATAATTCATAATGCCTTGAACTCGCTGGAGATTCCCGGTACCTGAGGCAGAGAAACAGCCCCAGAGCATGATTGACCCCCCACCATGCTTAACAGTAGGCAAGGTGTTCTTCTCTTTGTAAGCTTAATTTTTTCTCCTCCAGACATAACGTTGCTTCATAGGCCCAAAGAGTTCCAGTTTTGTCTCAATCACTCCATAGAACAGTTTCCCCAAACCTTTGGGGTTTGTCCAGAGGATTTTTGGCATACTGGAGTCTATTTTCCTTGTGCCTGGTAGTCAGAAGTGGGGTGCGCCTGGGAGTTCATGCATGGAGGCCTTCACCTCGTAGTGCGCGCCTTATTGTCTGGGACGAAACCTGCGTTCCCCCCTCTGCAATGTCCTGTTGTAGTTCCTCGGCTGTTACCCAGGGTTTTTTCACCACTGTATGCTTCAAATACCGGACAGCAGTTGCACACAGCATCCTCTTTCTACCACGCCCAGGTAGTGTTTCCACTGTGCCTTTAGCTTTAAACTTTCAAATTATGCTCCCAACTGTGTCTTTTGGAATGTGTAATGTCTTTGCTATTTTCTTATATCCATATCCTTTCTTATGAAGAGAAATTACCTCCTCTCTTAACTTCTTTGACCACTCCCTGGACTTCACCATGTTGCAAATACACCATTGACCATCTACAAGAAGCTGAGCGTCACAGTCGTTTTCAATCAGTTTAATTGTTGCTCGTCATGGTTCTAATCACATCTACAAGTGTTTTCAACATCTGATTGAAAAGACCTTATTCAAATTTTGTTCTTAAGAGTTATGATCTTCAAGGGGTTGAATAATTTTGTCAATAAGATATTAAGAGAAATGACACTGTGTTACACTATGTTACAAAATATAATGTTGTAATTCAAGTTGCATTTGTCTATTTAATGCATCTTTATTTGATATGACTATAAAGAAAATACGGAATAAATGTCCAACTTGCTAAAACACCAAAATTGTGTGGAGGTTGAATAATTTTGATCACAACTGTTTATATGTGAATCAGTGACGTGCGGTGAACTATACACTAGGTGAGGCATAGATACTTTTGGAGTTTCCTCTTTTTTTTTTAACATAAATTCATATGAGCAGTTTTAACCATTGTTGATTTAGGTTGCACATTAGAATAATAGACAAGCGAAGGGAGTAATTTGCTTTTATTAAAACGTTATAATGATATTATGGTTTGACAAATTGGTCCAAAAAGTATTTGACAAAGTTGTTATTAAATACTTTTTGGTCCCGTTTTCTTTTAACAAAATGAATCACGTATTGTGAGTGTATATTACCTTTCTGTATTTGTACCTGAAGCAGCAATAACACCCACAAACGCTAGCTTACTCTAATAAAATTGCCATGTTTGTCATAAGTACAGTTGAAAAAAAAGAAAAAGAAAAAAGGCTGGCTTCCGCTGGAGAGACATGTGTCTGCTAGCTTTAGCGCCCCCGCTTCTCCCAGTGTGGAGAGTCAGATTACTGCTGAGGCATTGAACAATATATCGCCCCCTACTTTGAGGCGGAGGTACTTGCTGCCTCATGGCCTGCCTTTTCCCCGTGGCATCAAGCACGCACACCCTCTCACGCATACGCTCAATACACTGTGTGTAGCCGTGGAGGCACCAACTGCTGCGTTATTTTGATCAGGAAACAAAGAACTTCCGTGATTTTGACCATGAAAATTATCCAAATATACAGGAACCACACCAAAATCACATAGACAGACCAGAAGAGAAATATTCAAACTTATTTTATAACTCTGTTTTTTGAACATGGGTAAGGCTTTTACCCCTCTTGGTGGCAAGGTGAGGCACTACCTCACTTGCCTCCCCTGACAGCATGTCACTAATGTGTGTGTGTATGTGTATATATATATATATATATATATTTTTTTTTTTTTTTTCTATAAACCCAGAAAGACCCCAAATCTAGGATCTCCATAGTGTAAGGCAGGGGTGGGCATTACGTCGATCGCGATCGACTGGTCGATCTCGGAGGGTGTGTCAGTCGATCTCAAGCCAGGCATTAAAAAATATGCATAAAAATGAGCAATCATCAATCATACCAAGACTTCACTTTCGTCAGTTGTTTGACATTCTCGGCACCAGATGATCTTGTGAGATGACGCTGGCTGCTGCGAGCCCATATTTAAGAAAAAAAATCACTAACAGGGCGGACGCAGAGAAACACATTTCATTTCTAGAGACTCCGTACCTACTGTCAAAACTCTAAAGACCGACTGCACAGTTCCTGTCTTCACCATAAAAGACCTGTTTCATCCTGCCTGTGCTAACAAAATAAGAGTCTCAGAAAGCTAGCGTGCACAAGCTAGCAAGCTACGGAGTTTGATGCCAATGTATTTCTCCCCCGCTCTCAGCGACCGCTTTCTCACTTGCTTGCCCACCCACACACTCACTGACGTCACTCACCTGCTGCCAGACATTAAAGGGCCACACACATATGCTACTCTCATAACAAAGTGTTTAAAAACGAGTATGCAAGTTGGACAAATGAGATGCCAAATCCAACCACTTTCATGTGGTATTGGACAGAAAGGAGGACTTTTTTTTTTCCTCCATTTGAAAATGCGGACGTTATCAGCACCACTGTCTAATTCCAATCAATGCAAGTCATCAGAATCAAATACACCAACTTATATTCTTGTCTTCATGAAAGAAAGGAATCTATGTGTGTTAAACATGCTTGTATTATCATCAAACACCATTAACTTGTTAACAAAAATGTCTCTTTCATAAATAAATAAATATAAATTATAAATAGGAATGAGGTAGATCTCCTCGACTTGGTCAATTGAAAAGTAGCTCGCCTGCAGAAAAAGTGTGAGCCCCCCTGGTGTAAGGCACAAACCATTGCTCCAACATTCTGCCCATATATATGCATATACACCTATATGGATGCATATATATATATATATATATATATATATATATATATATATATATATATGCATATAATTATTAGTTTTGTTGATTTGATGTATACGCATAAACAAACATATATACATACATATACACGCCCACATACACCTACTTCATATAGATGACATTTGATATGATTTTTATTTTCTCATAACATCAAAAAAAAAACTGTATGTAATAAAATGTGAAGTATTTCCATAGCAACAAATTAGCAATGATGTCACTCTTCCAAAAAAAAACATGCTTGGACGCTGAACGGGGCAGGGTCACATCTTTACATGTCAACGATCAGATGATCCGTCTGCGAGGGTCATGTCTGTACAACACGTAATATACACATTAATAACACTTACCTATATATACACATTAATAAGACTTATCTATATATAAACATTAATAACACACATATATACACATAGGTGCATATATATACATATATATATACATACATATACTTACACACACACACACACACACACATATATATATATATATACATATATATATATATATATATATATACATATATATATATATATATAAATATATACATACAAACCCCGTTTCCATATGAGTTGGGAAATTGTGTTAGATGTAAATATAAACGGAATACAATGATTTGCAAATCCTTTTCAACCCATATTCAGTTGAAGGCACTACAAAAACAAGATATTTGATGTTCAAACTCAAACTTAATTTGTTTTTGCAAATAATTAACATAGAATTTCATGGCTGCAACATGTGCCAAAGTAGTTGGGAAAGGGCATGTTCACCACTGTGTTACATCACATTTTCTTTTAACAACACTCAATAAATGTTTGGGAACTGAGGATAACTAATTGTTGAAGCTTTGAAAGTGGAATTCTTTCCCATTCTTGTTTTATGTAGAGCTTTGGTCGTTCAACAGTCCAGGGTCTCCGCTGTCGTATTTTACGCTTCATAATGCGCCACACATTTTCGATGGGAGACAGTACGACTGCAGGCGGGCCAGGAAAGTACTCACACTCTTCTATTACAAAACCACGCTGTTGTAACACGTGGCTTGGCATTGTCTTGCTGAAATAAGAAGGGGCGTCCATGATAACGTTGCTTAGATGACAACATACGTTGCTCCAAAACCTGTATGTACCTTTCAGCATTAATGGTGCCTTCACAGATGTGTAAGTTACCCATGCCTTGGGCCCTAAAACACCCCCATACCATCACAGATGCTGGAATTGAATTCTGCGCCCATAACAATCCGGATGGTTATTTTCCTCTTTGTTCTGGAGGACACTACGTCGACAGTTTCCGAATATAATTTTAAATGTGGACTCGTCAGACCACAGAACACATTTCCACTTTGCATCAGTCCATCTTAGATGAGCTCGGGCCCAGTGAATCCAGCGGCGTTCCTTTGTGTTGTTGATAAATTGGTTTTGCTTTGCATAGCAGAGTTTTATCTTGCACTTACAGATGTAGCAACCAACTGTAGTTACTGACAGTGGTTTTATGAAGTGTTCCTGAGCCCATGTGGTGATATCCTTTACACATTGATGTCGGTTTTTGATGCAGTACCGCCTGAGGGATCAAAGGTCCGTGATATCATTGCTTACGTGCAGTGATTTCTCCAGATTCTCTGAACCTTTTGATGATTTTATGGACCGTAGATGGTAAAATCCCTAAATTCCTTGCAATAGCTCGTTGAGAAATGTTGTTCTAAAACTGTTCAACAATTTGCTTACAAAGTGGTGACCCTCGTCCCATCCTTGTTTGTGAATTACTTAGCAGTTCATGGAAGCTGCTTTTATACCCAATCATGGCACCCACCTGTTCCCAATTAGCCTGCACACCTGTGGGATGTTCCAAATAAGTGTTTGATGAGCATTTCTCAACTTTATCAGTATTTATTGCTACCTTTCCCAACTTCTTTGTCATGTGTTGCTGGCATCAAATTCTAAAGTTAATGATTATTTGCAAAAAAAAAAAATGTTTTATCGGTTTGAACATCAAATATGTTGTCTTTGTAGCATATTCAACTGAATATGGGTTGAAAATGATTTGCAAATCATTGTATTCCGTTCATATTTACATCTAACACAATTTCCCAACTCATATGGAAACTGCGTTTGTATAATACTTATACATGTGTATATATACGTATATATATATATATATATATATATATAAGGGCTGGGCGATATTGGCTTTTATTAATATCGCAATATTTTTATGCTATATTGCGATATACGATATATATTACGATATTTTGCCCTGGCCTTGAATGAACACTTGATGCATATAATTACAGCAGTATGATGGGAAGACAACAGCAATATGCTGTTTAATGTATATATTATGATGATTAACCTGTGATGACTGTATTATGCTTATAGTATATATTTGTGCCAAGAATTGATTAACAAGAACCCAAACTTAAACAAGTTGAAAAACGTATTCGGGTGTTACCATTTAGTAATCAATTGTACGGAATATGTACTGTACTGTGCAATCTACTAATAAAACTTTCAATCAATCAATGAAAAGTATGCAGCAGAAGTGTTACTACAAAAAGGTAGCAACACTATTAATTTGTTCTTTCATTTAAAAAGTCACCCGTGAGAGAATGAAGAGTATTTAATGAATACAGTTTTGGTCAATTGACTTAGTTGTGATTTCCCTCTCTGCATGAACGTTTCAAAGTAGCATATATTAATGCAGTATGAAGAAGAATGTCTTAATGTATACACAAAGAATCATCATACTGCTGTGATTATATGCATCAAGTGTTCACTCAAGGCCAAGGCAAAATATCGTAATATATATCGTATATCGCGATATGGCCTAAAAATATTGCGATATTAAAAAAAGGCAATATTGCCCAGCCCTAATATATATACACATATATATATATATATATATATATATATATATATATATATATGTGTATATATATACATATATATATACATATATATATACACATATACATATATATATATATATATATATATATATATATATATATATACATATACACACACACACACACATATATATATATATATACACACACACACATACACATATATATATATATATATATATACACACACACACATATATGTAATATATATGTATATATATATAACTATAGTACATGTACAATACATAATATTCACGTTAATAACACTTACCATAGACAAAATCCAAAACCAGTGAAGTTGGCACGTTGTGTAAATGGTAAATAAAAACAGACTACAATGATTAGCAAATCCTTTTCAACTTATTTTCAATTGAATACACTGCAAAGACAAGATATTTAACGTTCGAACTGAGAAACTTTTTTTTTTTTTTTTTACAAACAATCATTAACTTAGAATTTATTGGCAGCAACACATTGCAAAAAAGTTGCCACAGGGGCATTTTTACCACTGTGTTACATGGCCTTTCCTTTTAACAACACTCAGTAAATGTTTGGGAACTGAGGAGACCAATTTTTGAGGTGGAATTATTTCCCATTCTTGCCTGATGTACAGTTTAAGTCGTTCAACAGTCCGGAGTCTCCGTTGTGGTATTTTAGGCTTCATACTGCGCCACAAATTTTCAATGGGAGACAGGTCTGGACTACAGGCCTCCCGTCCAAAAGGCAAAACCCAGTAACTCAATTTTGGTCAAAACCGAGCTGATAATAATTTTGGAGTTCCTAGGTGATATGCTTTACATTAGTGTATGCGATATTGTAATTTGTTCCGTAAGTAAGCTGTTACGCGCTTGGCAGGACCTAGCAACTACCACATAACCGTGTAGATACAACAGAAAAACCTAGTATCTCAAGGGACCAATCGGAGCTTCTTTGTCAGTCGCCTTATTGTCTTTAATGAGACATTTGCACGAATGGGGGCTGACGGTCAACCTGATTATGTGATGTTATGGCACGAGGGGATATTTGGAAGATTGGCCCAGGACGTTGCAAGCACCTTCATTAAATGTATTGTTCTTGATTCTTCCCCTTGCATACTCTTTTGGGCAGATAACTGTGGAGGTCAAAATAAAAACTGGACGCTGTACACGGCTCTTGCCCAATGTGCAAACGCAGAATGGGGCCCACCCGAGATTGTGATAAAATATCTGGAGAAAGGGCACACGTTCATGAGAGTAGATTCAATCCATGGCTCAATCGGCAAGAACATGAAAGTTCAAGAAAACATCTATACGTTTGATGACTTTGTAAATCTTTGTAAGACAGCATCAAGATAGATTGGTTTTCCTTTGTTTTCTCAAAATCAGCTAGAAGTGAGTTACTAGGTTTTGCCTTTGGACGGGAGAGGCAGGCCAGGCCAGTCTAGTACCCGCACTCTTTTACTATGAAGTAAAAGAGCTGCTTATTTCATTGTCTTGCTGAAATAAGCAGGGGCATCCATGATGACGTTGCTTGGATGGCAACATAAAACCTTTAAAACCTCTCCTTTGTGTAAGTTATCCATGCCTTGGGACTTATACACCCCCATACCATCACAGATGCTGGCTTTTCAACTTTGCGCCAATAAGAATCCGGTAGGTTCTTTTCCTCTTTGTTCCGGAGGACACAACGTCCCGAGTTTTCAAAAAAACAATTTGAAACGTGGCCTCTTCAGACCAAAGAACACTTTTCATCAGTCCATCTTGGCTGAGCTTGGGCCCAGCAAAGCGTTTCTAGGGGCTTTTGATAAATGGATTTCGCTTTGCATAGTAGAGTTTTAACTTGCATTTACAGATGTAGCACCAACCTTTAGTTACAGGCAGGGGTTTTCTGAAGTGTTCCTGAGCCCATGTGTTGATATCCTTTACACACTGATGTTGCTTTTTGATGCAATACCGCCTGAGGGATTGAAGGTCCGTAATATCATCGCTTACGTGCAGTGATTTCTCCTGATTCTCTGAATCGTTTCATGATATTACGGACCATAGATGGGGAAATCCCTAAATTCCTTGCTATAGCTTGTTAAAAAAATTGTTGTTCTTCAACTGTTAATAATGTTCTTAAACTGTTCGACAATTTGCTCACGCATTTGTTCACAAAGTGGTGACCCTCGCCCAATTCTTGTTTGTGAAAGACTGCGCATTTCATGGCTGCTGCTTTTATACACAATCATGGAACCCACCTGTTCCCAACTAGCCTGTTCACCTGTGGGATATTCCCAATAAGTGTTTGATGAGCAAATTATGTATTCTGTTTTTATTTACCATTTACACAACGTGCCAACTTCACTGGTTGCACTGTACAACATGTGATAAACACATTATTGACACTTACCATATACAACACGTACATTACACATTAACACAATATACTGTATATATATATATGTATATATATATATATATATATATATATATATATATATATATATATATATATATATATATATATATATATATATATATATATATATATATATATATGTGTTAGGAGTGGTAATGTTAAAGACCTTTTAAAACATCTACTACACTGTTTGTTGTGGTAAATTTAAAGACCTATCAAAACATCTACTACACCAGGTGGTCACCAACCTTTTTGAAACCAAGAGCTACTTCTTGGGTACTGATTAATGCGAAGGGCTACCAGTTTGATACACACTTACAAAAATTACCAGAAATAGCCATTTTGCTCAATTTACCATTAATAAATAAATCTATATATATATTAAAAATGGGTAATTCTGTCTTTCATTCAGTCGTACATTTTTTTTCCTTTTATGGAAGGTTTTTTGTAGAGAATAAATGATTTTAAAAAAACACTTAATTGAACGGTTTAAAAGAAAACAGGAAAAAATGAAAATTTAATTTTGAAACAGTTTATCTTCAATTTCGACTCTTTAAAATTCAAAATTCAACCGAAAATACAAGAGAAAAACTAGCTAATTCGAATCTTTTTGAAAAAATTAAAAAAAGAATTTATGGAACATCATTAGAATTTTTTCCTGATTAAAATTAATTTTAGAATTTTGATGACACGTTTTAAATAGGTTAAAATCCAATCTGCACTTTGTTAGAATATACAACAAATTGGACCAAGCTATATTTCTAACAAAGACAAATCCATATTTCTTCTAGATTTTCCAGAATTTTTTTTTAAAACAAATTCAAAAGAATTTGAAATAAGATTTAAATTTGATTCTACAGATTTTCTAGATTTGACAGAATATTTTTTTGAATTTTAATCATAAGAAGGTTGAAGAAAGATTTCACAAATATTCTTCGTTGAAAAAACAGAAGCTAAAATGAAGAATTAATTAAAATGTATTTATTATTCTTTACAATAAAAAAAATTACTTGAACATTGATTTAAATTGTCAGGAAAGAAGTGGAAGGAATTTAAAAGGTAAAAAGGTATATGTGTTTAAAAATCCTAAAATCCTTTTTTTAAGTTGTATTTTTTCTCTAAAATTGTCTTTCGGAAAGTTTTATGAAGCAAAGTAAAAAAATTAATGAATTTATTTAAACAAGCTGACTCTATTTTTTAAATAGAGGCAGCTCACTGGTAAGTGCTGCTATTTGAGCTATTTTTAGAACAGGCCAGCGGGCGACTCATCTGGTCCTTACGGGCTAAAGATAAAGATAAAGACCCGTCACAACATCTACTACACTGTTCATTGAGCTAAAGTTAGACCTATCACAAAATCTACTAGACTGTACACTGTGCTAAAGATAAATACCTATCACAACATCTACTACACTGTTCATTGAGTTTAAGTTAAATACGTATCACAACATCTACTACACTGTTCATTGTGCTAATGTTAAAGACCTATCACATCCACTCCACTGTTCGTTGTGCTAAAATAAAGACCTATCACAACATCTACATCACTGTCCATTGAGTTTAAGTTAAATACGTATCACAACATCTACTAGACTGTTCATTGTGCTAAATTTAAAGACCCATCGCAACATCTACTAGACTGTTCATTGTGCTAAAGTTAAAGAACAGTCTAGTAACTAGACTGTTCATTGTGCTAAAGTTAAAGAACAGTCTAGTAACTAGACTGTTCATTGTGCTAAAGTTAAAGAACAGTCTAGTAACTAGACTGTTCATTGTGCTAAAGTTAAAGACCAATCACAACATCTACTAGACCAGGGGTGTCAAACGTACGGCTCGGGGGCCGGATCAGGCCCGCGAACAGGTTTTATCCGGCCCGCGGGATAAGTATACAAATTAACCTAAAATTTTTGAATGAAAAATTCTACTGAATGATGCAATAGCAATTCTTTGTATCTCTGGATGATGGTACATATATACAAAATAAACCACATGATATTAGTACATCAATCGAGGAAAATGATCAAACTACATACATGGCATACTGTAATTTGATTTTGATATTTTTTTATCTTGATATATTGAAAATGAACACCATTGAGTTGACTGATGAACATTATCACATCATTCATTCAGAAAATACAAATAATGACAAATAAAGATAAATACTATTAACCGCGACATGTAAGTGTACAAGAACAACAACATTATGATTTGTACATTTTCCGAATGTGCTTCTTCTATTTTTAAACACAGAAAACAATCTGAAGGTGTCTTTATTTTTAAGTTATCGTGCAGGGATTTTACCAGTCCAGCCCACTTGGGAGTAGATTTTTCTCCATGTGGCCCCCGATCTAAAATTCGTTTGACACCCCTGTACTAGACTGTTCATTCTGCTAAAGTTAAAGACCTATCACAACATCTACTAGACTATTCATTGTGCTTAAGTTAAAGATCTATCACAACATCTACTACACTGTTCATTGTGCTAAAGATAAAGACCTATCACAACATTTACTACAGCGTTCATTGTGCTAAAATAAAGAC
Organism: Nerophis ophidion; assembly: GCF_033978795.1. NCBI lineage: Eukaryota > Metazoa > Chordata > Actinopteri > Syngnathiformes > Syngnathidae > Nerophis > Nerophis ophidion. The sequence continues at coordinate 31,408,978 of NC_084613.1, forward strand.
CTATCACAACATCTACTATACTGTTCATTGTGCTAAAGATAAAGACCAATCACAATCAATCAATCAAAGTTTATTTTTACGGCCCTTAATCACTAGTGTCTCAAAGGGCTGCACAAGCCACAACAACATCCTCGGCTCGGATCCCCCATCAGAGCAAGACAAAACTCAACCCAATGGAATAGAATGAGAAACCTTGGAATACAGGTTAACCCCACCGGGAAACTGGTACAATAGATGCATCTACTACACTGTTCATTGCGCTAAAGGTAAAGACCTATCACAACATTTATCACACTGTTCATTGTGCTAAAGTTAAAGACCTATCGCAACATCTACTATATGATATGTAATGATATTTCAGGTAAAAAAATAAAAAAAAAACGTAAGTAGAAGATTCCGGTATCTTACCAATGGAAACGTCGTCATCATCAAGTCCCACCTCCATCTTGTCGCCGTCGAGACTGACCCCGCCCTCCACGCCGTTCTCCTTCTCCCACTCGTGAAGAACCTCATCCAGGTTAAACCTGCGTCTGTAGTTGACCAGGAAGTTCTTCACCTGGACCACCGACTTGTTACCAATCACATCGGAGATGGCCTGGAAGTCCCGCCCATATTTCCTGATGGCTGCCAATCAGCAAGGGCATGATGAGAAAGATGGCCTGTACTGTAATTGCCCGGAAAGAAAAGTCAAAGTTACCTTGAACTGCCAACAGTTGCTCCTCTGTACTCCAACGACTGTTTACCTTCCAGCTCACCTGCGCACACACACACACACACACACACACACACACACACACACACACACACACACACACACACACACACACACACACACACACACACACACACACACACACACACACACACACACACACACACACACACACACACACACACACACACACACACACACACACACACACACACACACACACACACACACACACAGGGAATGAAGGTTCCTCGCCAGTAGAAGTGCTGAAGTGATCATCGTTGTGCTGCTAATAGTAGTGCTACAATTATTAATCAGTCTTACTACTGCTAATAGTACTTATCAAAGTAGCAGTCATAACACCATTAATAGTACTACAAGTAGTACTGCTACAATTACTGATTAAAGTACCAGTCATAACACTGCTAATAGTCCTGATCAAAGTACCAGTCATAACACCGCTAACAGTACTGCTAATAGTACTGATCAAAGTACCAGTCATAACACTGCAAATAGTACTGCTACAATTACTGATTAAAGTACAAGTCATAACACCACTAATAGTATTGCTAATAGTACTGCTGATGGTACTGCTAACAGTACTGATCAAAGTATTAGTCATAACACCGCTAATAGTACTGCTAATAGCACTGTTAATAGTAATGCTAAAATTACTGATCAAAGTACCAGACATAACATAGCTAAAAGTACTGCTAATAGTATTTGTAAAATTACTGATCAAAGTTGTACTTATAACACAGCTAATAATACTGCTAATAATACCAATCATAACACTGCGAATAGTACTGGTCAAAGTACAAGTCATAATACTGCTAATAGTACTGATCAAAGTACCGGTCAAAACATCGCTAATACTACTGCTAAAATTACTGATCAAAGTACCTTTAATAGCACTGCTAATAGTACTGCTAGTAGTACTGCAAATAGTACTGATCAAAGTACCAGTCATAACACTGCTAATAGTACTGCTACAGTTAGTGATTAAAGTACCAATCATAACACTGCTAACAGTACTGCTAATAGTACTGGTGATTCTAATGCTACAAATATTGATCGAAGTAGCAGTCATAACACTGCTAATAGTACTGGTACAGTAGTGATCAATGTACAGTCAAAACACTGCTAATAGTACTGCTACAGTTAGTGATCAAAGTACCAGTCATAACACTCCTAATAGTACTGCTAGTAGTACTGCTACAATTACTGATCAAAGTACTAGTCAGGAGACATCTAATAGTATTGCTAATAATACTGCTACAGTTGGTGATCAAAGTAGCAGGAATAACACCGCTAATAGTACTACTAATAGTAGTGCTATTGTTACTGATCAAAGTACCAGTCATAACAATGCTCATAGTACTGCTGATAGTACTGCTACTATTACTGATCAAAGTAGCTGTGATAACACTGCTAATAGTACTGCTACAGTAAGTGATTAAGGTACCAGTCATAACACTGCTAATAGTAATGCTACAATTACTGATCAAAGTACACTATATTGCCAAAAGTATTTGGCCACCTGCCTTGACTCACATATGAACTTGAAATGCCATCCCATTCCTAACCTATAAGGTTCAATATGATGTTGGTCCACCTTTTGCAGCTACTACAGCTTCAACTCTTCTGGGAAGGCTGCCCACAAGGTTATAGAGTGTGTTTATAGGAATTTTTGACCATTCTTCCAAAAGCTCATTGGTTAGGTCCCACACCGATGTTGGTGGAGAAGGACTGGCTCTCCATTCTAATTCATCCCAAAGGTGTTCTATCGGGTTCAGGTCAGGACTCTGTAAAGGCCAGTCAAGTTCATCCACACCAGACTCAGTCATCCATGTCTTTACGGACCTTGCTTTATGCACTGGTGCACAGTCATGTTGGAAGAGGAAGGGGCCCGGTCCAAACTTGACTCACATATGAACTTGAAATGCCATCCCATTCCTAACCTATAGGGTTCAATATGATGTTGGTCCACCTTTTGCAGCTACTACAGCTTCAACTCTTCTGGGAAGGCTGCCCACAAGGTTATAGAGTGTGTTCATAGGAATTTTTGACCATTCTTCCAAAAGCTCATTGGTTAGGTCCCACACCGATGTTGGTGGAGAAGGACTGGCTCTCCATTCTAATTCATCCCAAAGGTGTTCTATCGGGTTCAGGTCAGGACTCTGTAAAGGCCAGTCAAGTTCATCCACACCAGACTCAGTCATCCATGTCTTTACGGACCTTGCTTTATGCACTGGTGCACAGTCATGTTGGAAGAGGAAGGGGCCCGGTCCAAACTGTTCCCACAAGGTTGGGAGCATGGAATTGTCCATAATGTTTTGGTATCCTGGAACATTCAAAGTTCCTATCAGGAGAACTAAGGGGCCAAGCCCAACTCCTGACAAACAATCCCACACCATGAATCCTCCCCTACAAAATTTCACACTCAGCACAATGCAGTCCGAAATGTATCGTTCTCCTGGCAACCTCAAAACCCACACTCCTCCATTAGATTGCCAGATGGAAAAGCGTGATTCGTCACTCCAGAGAACGCGTCTTTACTGCTCTAGAGTCCAGTGGTGACGTGCTTTACACAACTGCATCAGACACTTTGCATTGGACTTGATCTATGGCTTAGATGCAGCTGGTCGGCCATCGAAACCCATTCCATTAAGATCTCTGCGTACTGTACGTGGGCTAACTGGAAGATCACGTAAAGTTTGGAGCACTTTAGCAACTGACTGTGCAGAAAGTCGGCGACCTCTTTGCACTGTGCACTTCAGCATATGCTGACCCATCTCTGTCAGTTTGTGGTCTACCACTTCGTGTCTGAGTTGTTGTTGTTCCCTAACTCTTACATTTTCTTAAAATCAAGCCGACAGTTGACATTGGAGCGAGGAAATTTCACAACTGGATTTGTTTCACGGGTGGCATTCTCTAACAGTTCCACGCTGGAACTCACTGAGCTCCTGAGAGCGGCCCATTCTTTCACAAATGTTTGTAGAAAGAGTCCCCATGCCCAAGTGCTTGAGTCATACCAAAGACTATAAAAATGGGACCCATAACCTCCCTGCTTGGCACTCAGCATCAAGGGTTGAAATTGGGGGTTAAATAACCAAAATGATTCCCGGGCGTGGCCACTGCTGCTGCCCACTGGTCCCCTCACCTCCCAGGGGGTGAACAAGGGGATGGGTTGAATGCAGAGGACAAATGTCACCACACCTAGTGTATGTGTGACAACCATTGATACTTTAACTTTAACTTATACACTTTTGGCCGGGCCAATTGATTAGGACACCTGATTCTGATCATTTGGATGGGTGGCCAAATACTTTTGGTAATATAGTGTAGTAGTCATAACACTGCTAATAGTACTGCTGATAGTATACTGCAACGGTTAGTGATCAAAGTAGCTGTCATAACACTGCTAATAGTACTGCTACAATTAGTGATCAAAGTACCAGTCATAACACTGCTAATAGTACTGCTACAGGGATTGATCAAAGTACCAGTCATAAAACTGCTAATAGTGCTGCTAATAGCACTGCTACACTTTAACTGCTGCTGTGACCCAGGGTCACCGCCATATTTATACTGCTGACTGTCAATCAGAATGTGCAATAATGTTATGTTACTTACTGTGCCTTGTATATACAATAATGTTATGTTACTTACTGTGCCTTGTATATACATTTTTATTTTATTTTTTCCTAAGTACCGTGTGACTTGTTGAAGGGTGGACTAGCAAAGTAAGATTTTCATTGTACGGCAAACTGTCTGTTTAACTGTGCATATGACAATAAACAATCTTGAATCTTTAACAGTTGATGATCAAAGCGTCAGTAATAACACTGCTAATAGTACTGCTACAGTTAGTGATCAAAGTACCAGTCATAACACTGCGAATAGTACTGCTACAATTTGTGATCACAGTACCAGTCATAACAATGCTAATAGTACAGCTACAATTTGTGATCACAGTACCAGTCATTACAATGCTAATAGTACTGCTGCAGTTAGTGGTTAAAGTAACAGTCATAACACTGAATAGCACTGCTACAGTTAGTGATCAAAGTACCAGTCATAACACTGCTAATAAGTACTGCTACAGTTAGTGATCAAAGTACGAGTCATAACACTGCTAAGAGTATTGCTTAAAATAGTGCTAAAATTACTGCTCAAAATCCTGGTAATAGTACTGGTCATTGCACTGATCAAAGTACAGGCATAACAGTGCGGTTAGTACCACTAATAGTACTGTGAAAAGTAGTGAAGTATATTTATATAGAGCTTATTAACTAGTCATTAACTAGTCATGGATCCAAACACTGACATTACCAGTCATTAACTAGTCATGGATCTAACACCGACATTACCAGTCATTAAATAGTCATGCATCCAAACACTGACTTAACCAGTCATTAACTAGTCATGGATCCAAACACTGACATTACCAGTCATTCACTAGCCATGGATTTAATATCTGACATCACTAGTAATTAACTAGTCATGGATCCAAACACTGAAATTTACCAGACATTAACTAGTCATTAAATAGTCATGGATCCAAAAACTGACAATACCAGTCATTGGCTAATCATGGATCCAAACACAGACATTACCAGTCATTGGCTAATCTTGGATCCAAACACTGACATCACCAGTCATGAACTAGTGATGGATTCAAACAATGACATCACCAGTCATTCACTAGTCATGCATCCAAACACTGACATTACCGGTCATTAACTAGTAATGGATCCAAACACTGACATTACCGGTCATTAACTAGTAATGGATCCAAACACTGACATTACCGGTCATTAATCGGTCATGGATCCTAACACTGACATCACCAGTCATGAACTATTCAGGGATCCAAACAGACATTACCAGTCATTAATTAACCATTAACTAGTAATGGAGTTTGCATGTCTTCCCCGTGATTGCGTGGGTTCCCTCCGGGTACTCCGGCTTCCTCCCACTTCCAAAGACATGCACCAGGAGATAAGTTGATTGGCAACATTAAATTGGCCCTAGTGTGTGAATGTGAGTGTGAACGTTGTCTGTCTATCGGTGTTGGCCCTGCGATGAGGTGGCGACTTTTCCAGGGTGTACACCGCGTTCCGCCCGATTGTAGATGAGATAGGCTTTAGCGCCCCCCGCGACCCGCAGGGAATAAGCAGTAGGAAATGGATAGATGGATAATGATGGATCCAAACATTGACATCACCAGTCATGAACTAGTGATGGATCCAAAACACTGACATCACCAGCCATGAACTAGTGATGGATCGAAACACTGACATCACCAGCCATGAACTAGTGATGGATCGAAACACTGACATCACCTGTCATGAACTAGTCATGGATCCAAACATTGACATCATCAGTCATTAACTGGTCATGGATCCAAACACTGACATCACCAGTCATTAACTAGTCATTAGTCCTCCTGAATGCAGCGGAGATAGGCTCCAACACCCCCCGCGACCCCGAAAGGGACAAGCGGTAGAAAATGTATGGATGGATAGTCCAAACATTGACATCACCAGTTATTAACTAGTCATTAGTCCAAACACTGAGATCACCAGTCATGAACTAGTCATGGATCCAAACACTAGTCAGTTCACTAGTCAATGAGTCCTCGTATGGTTAAAGAATGTAGAGATGATGGGTTATAGAGTAGTCATGTGATGTGCTGTTGCCATGGTTACCTCAGCTTGTCTGAATTCATCCACTCCACAGTCCAGCTTCTCCTTCAGAATACTGTTGGCCTGTTTCATGCTCTGAACCTGACACACACATATATATGGTAAGTCTCTCGCACATGCACGCACACACACATGTATATGTGGTAAGTAACACACGCACGCACGCACGCACGCACGCACGCACGCACGCAGACAGACAGGTACCTGTCTCTTGACAGTCATGAGCTGAGCATCAAGGTGTCGCAGGACGCCATGAGCACACGTGGAAGAGGACAGTGAAGCGACGTCATCCTGCTTCAGAAACATTCCTCTGGGTGGACGTTTTTTGGCCCTGTGGGACGCTCTGACGCCTGCTGACTGACACACACACACACACACAAACACACACACACACACACACACACGCACACACACACGCACACACACACGCACACACACAGACACTTTACTATAAACAAAAAAAATGTTGAAAAAATGATGATTGAGGAGTCTTGTTTGAATTTGCGATCTAAACAGGAAGTGGAACAGACTATGGATGTAAACAGGAAGTGGAACAGACAACGAATGTAAACAGGAAGTGAAAAAACCATGTATGTAAACAGGAAGTGTAATAGACTACGGCTGTAAACAGGAAGTGGAACAGACTACAAGACGTAAACAGGACGTGACAAACATACGCTAATCCCATACAATTACTGTATGTTCCGGACCATAAGGCACACCGGATTATAAGGCGCACGGTCGATGAATGGTCTATTTGTTCTTCTTTTTTAATATATAAGACGCACCGGATTATATGGCGCATTAAAGGAGTCATATATTTTTTTTTTCTAAATTGAAAACACTTCTTTGTGGTCTACATAACATCACATGTAATGGTGGTTATTTGGTCAAAATGTTGCATAGATTATGTTTTACAGATCATCTTAAAGTTGCTTTCTGACAGTCGCTTCAGGATGCGCCGTTTTGTGGGCGGTCTTATTTACGTGGCTCACCTTCAGCAGTGTCTTCTCCCCGTCATCTTTGTTGTAACGGTATATCGTGCAAGGACGGAAGTGGAAGAAGTGTCAAAGGATGGAGCTAACCTTTTTATGGACATTCAGACTACTTAAATCAATAACGGAGCAGCATCTCCTCATCTGGAAACTACACCGGAAATGTGTCCCGTGAAAAAACGCCCGACCGGAACTCTCTAATAACTAAAGTTTGTTGGGTGAATAATATAAACTCACTACACAGGTATGTTTAAGCGCTTTCATGGCGAGTTTACTGACAGATATAAGTAAGAACTTAACACTGATGTATATTAGAAATGGCAACAGCGGAAGATGAATGTCCCAAAACAAGAAGATAGAGAAAAACAAGAAGCATTTCGACTACGATGTCTCCATGGACTACAAAGGCGGACACGCACAATTTTTCAGGAATTATGCAGATCCCAAATACATATCAGAAGGAACCAGAAAGTAAGAAAAGTGGCTTTGGCATATTGTTGCGAAACAAAACGCCAGATAATATGTCTTACTTTGTACACACACCATAATAATATTTGTAAGTTTAATGCGCCGTGAGTCCATCAAGCCGTGCGACTTCATAGTTTACCAAAGTCGTACTAAAACATTTTGATAGAATTTTGAGCGTCGTGTGTAATGTTCTATATTTTCATTGGAACATATAAAATGTTGGTGTTGGTGTCACTTGAGTCATATTGCCATCATAGTGCAGTCTACACGTATCTCTTATGTTTGACTGTGACGGAGATAGATATATAAATATATCTATATTTAAAAGTTATTTTTTTGTTTATTCATATTTGAAATAGCTAGTGTTCCATTGTGTGCTCTTTTTATCATTTCTTTATTTCATGACCGATGGTACACTGTGGACTGCCTTGAGCATGGAATACAGGAGTAGCAATACTCCTTTTTCCTATCTCAAGGTAGTTTACAGCTGAGGAAAACAATAGATATGTGGATTCGCTCTAAAGGGTGGGGGCTAGTGGTATATTGAAAAAGACAGGACTTCCGTGGTGTTGTCAGATCAACTTAGGCGATGTGAATTGAATGTGTAATTACATTGGTTGGTCTCCCAAAGTTTTGGAATAAAATGTCAAAATACCTATTCTGTCTGGGATTCATTTAAAATCAGCTTATGTGTCATCAAAAGAACTTGGGGTAGACCAGCAACTTAAGTTCCCTTGGAGGAACATCTGGTCCTAACACAACAACTGCCTTTTACTGGTCACACTTATCATTACACCATGTACCAAATAAAATTGGTTTGAGGTCGGTGAGCACAACCAGAATTATTCCGTACAATAGGTGCCCTGGGTTATAAGGTGCACTGTCGAGGTTGGAGGAAAAAAAAGGATTTTAAGTGTGCCTTATAGTCCGTAAATTTCTGTAAAGACTTTTCCTTCCTTACTTCAGAATCCAACACAAAGAACAACATTCTACAGAAGCAATGTACATTGTATGTACATTGACATGTTGCCACATGAGGCTCTGCATTATTCTGATGCAATATGAGGGTGTGCATTATCATGCTGCAACATGGGGACATGCATCCACATGTTGCCACATGTGGGTGTGCATCATCGTGCTGCATCATTGGGGGCGTGCATTAACATGTTGCGGCATGAGGGTGTGCATCATCGTGCTGCAACATGAGGGTGTGCATAAAATGCTGCAACATGGGGGTGTGCATTAACATTTGCCTAATATGGGTGTTGAGTTGAGTTTGAGTTTATTTCGAACATGCAAGCATACAACATGATACATCACAATTTCCAGTTTCTCTTTTCAACATGTTCGAAAAGGAGTAGAAAGAAGCAGAGCCTTTTTAATCCTACCCCTTTTCTTTACATAACAGTTGCTAAAACTTTTGTTCACTTCCTGTTCTCAATGTATTCACAATGTATACTCCATAAGTAATAAGTAATTACAATAAAAATAAATAAATAATTGGTGAAGTAAGTTTTATTCCATACGATGAGATAAATCAGATTATTTTGAGAATGAATGGGTGAGTAAAATCAGAATGTTTATCATGGTTCTTGAAGAGTTTCTTGAAGTGAATCATATTAGTACATTGTTTGATTGCTTTGCTTAATCCATTCCATAATCTAATTCCACATACTGATATACTGAAGGTCTTAAGTGTTGTACGTGCATAGAAATGTTTTAAATTACATTTTTCTCTAAGATTATATTTCTCTTCTTTTGTTGAGAAGAATTGTTGTATATTCTTGGGAAGCAAGTTAGTTTGCTTTGTGTATAATCTTAGCTGTTTGCAATTTCACTATGTCGTGGAATTTCAGTATCTTTGACTCAATAAATAAAGGGTTTGTATGTTCTCTATATCCAACATCATGTATTATTCTAACTGATCTTTTTTGTAACACTGTTAGTGAATAAAGTGTACTTTTGTAATTATTTCCCCATATTTCTACACAGTAACTCAGATATGGTAACACTAGTGAGCAGTAGAGAATATAAAGTGATTTTTGGTCTACAACATATTTGGCTTTATTCATTATTGACGTATTTCTTGCTACTTTATGTTGTATATTTTTTACAAGAGATTTCCAGTTCAATTTATCATCAATCATTATACCTAGAAATTTGGTTTCATTTACTCTTTCAATTTCTATTCCGTCTATTTGTATTTGTGTTTGACTTTCTTTTCTACTGTTACCAAATAGCATTATTTTAGTTTTACTGAGATTCAATGATAGTCTGTTTTTGTCGAACCATTTTTTTAATTTGTTAATTTCTTCTGTTATTATTTATATTATCCTCTGCGTGTTCTCTCCTGAACAAAACGCTGTTGTATCATCCGCAAATAATACTAACTTTAAATCTCTTGTAACTTTACAAATGTCATTCATATAGAGATTGAATAGTTTAGGTCCTAGTATTGATCCCTGAGGTACACAACAGGAAATATTTAGCAATGTAGACGTGTGTTCGCCTAGCTTCACGTATTGTTTCCTGTTCGTTAGATAACTTCTTATCCAATTTAAGACTAACCCTCTGATGCCATATCGTTCTAGTTTTTAGGTGTGTACTATTGGGCTGCCATATGAGAGTGTGCATTAGCATGTTGCCACATGAGGGGGGCATCACCGTGATGCAACAGGAATGTGTGCTGCAATATAAGGGAGTGCATTAACATACTGCCACATGAGGGTGTGTATTATTGTGCTGCAATATGAGGGTGTGCATTAACATATTGCCCCATGAGGGTGTGCATCATTGTGATGCAACATGAGGTCTGCTGCAATATGAGGGTGTGCATTAACATGTTGCCACATGAGTGTGTGCATTATTAAGCTGCAATATAAGAGTGTGTGTTAACATGCTGCAACATGGGAGTGTGCATTAACATTTGCCACAGGTGTGTTTCATGGTATATGCAACATAAGGGTGCGCATTATTGTGCTGCAACATGAGGGTATGCATTAGCATTTGCCACATGAGGCTGAACATTACTGTGCTGCAACATGAGTGTGTGCATTATTGAGCTGCAATATGAGAGTGTACATTAACATGTTGCCACACGAGGGTGTGCTTTACAATATATGCAACATAAGGGTGTGCATTATCGTGCTGCAACATGATGGTGTGCATTAACATGCTGCAACATGGGGGGTGAATTAACATTGCCACATGAGGGTGTTTAATACTACAAACCCATTTTCCATTTGAGTTGGGAAATTGTGTTAGATGTAAAAATAAACGGAATACAGTGATTTGGAAATCCTTTTCAACTCATATTCAGTTGAATGCACTACAAAGACAAGATATTTGATGTTCAAACTCATAAACTTTTATTTTTTTTGCAAATAATAATGAACTTAGAATTTCATGGCTGCAACATGTGCCAAAGTAGTTGGGAAAGGGCATGTTCACCACTGTATTCCATCACCTTTTCTCTTAACAACACTCAATAACCGTTTTGGAACTGAGGAAACTAATTGTTGAAGCTTTGAAAGTGGAATTCTCTCATTCTTGTTTCATGTAGAGCTTTGGTCGTTCAACAGTCCGGGGTCTCCGCTGTCTGTATTTTATGCTTCATAATGCGCCACACATTTTCGATGGGAGACAGGTCTGGACTGCAGGCGGGCCACGAAAGAAACCCGCACTCTTTTACTACGAAACCACGCTATTGTAACACATGGCTTGGCACTGTCTTACTGAAAAAAGCAGGGGCGTCCATGATAACGCTGGATGACAACATATGTTGCTCCAAACCCTGTATGGACCATTCAGCATTAATGGTGTAAGTTACCCATGCTTTGGGCACTACTACACCCCCATATCATCACAGATGCTGGCTTTTGAACTTTGCGCCTATAACAATCCGGATGGTTATTTTCCTCTTTGTTCCGGAGGACACCACGTCCACAGTTTCCAAATATAATTTGAAATGTGGACTTGTCAGACCACAGAACACTTTTCCACTTTGCATCAGTCCATCTTAGATGAGCTCAGGCCCAGCGAAGCCAGCGGCGTTCCTTGGTGTTGATAAATGGGTTTTGCTTTGCATAGCAGAGTTTTAACTTGCACTTACAGATGTAGCAACCAACTGTAGTTACTGACAGTGGTTTTATGAAGTGTTCCTGAGCCCATGAGGGGATATCCTTTACACAATGATGTCGGTTTTTGATGCAGTACCGCCTGAGGGCTCAAAGGTCCGTAATATCATCGCTTACGTGCAGTGATTTCTCCAAATTCTCTGAACCTTTTGATGATTTTACGGACCGTAGAAGGTAAAATCCCTGAATTCCTTGCAATAGCTTGTTGAGAAATGTTCTAAAACTTTTCAACAATTTACTTACAAATTGGTGACCCTCGCCCCATCCTTGTTTGTGAATTACTTAGCATTTCATGGAAGCTGCTTTTATTCCCAATCATGGCACCCACCTGTTCCCAATTAGCCTGCACACCTGTGAGATGTTCCATATAAGTGTTTGATGATCATTTCTCAACTTTATCAGTATTTATTGCCACCTTTCCCAGCTTCTTTGTCACGTGTTGCTGGCATCAAATTCTAAAGTTAATCATTATTTGCAAAAAAAAATGTTTATCTGTTTGAACATCAAATATGTTGTATTTGTAGCATATTCAACTGAATATGGGTTGAAAATGATTTGCAAATCATTGTATTCCGCATTATTGAGCTGCAATATGAGGGGGTGCATTAACATGTTGCAACATGAGGGTGTGCATCATTACGATGCGATATGAGAGAGTGCATTAACATGTTGCCACATGAAGGTGTGCATCATCGTAATGCAACATGAGTGTGTGCTTTTTTTAGCTGCAAAATGAGGGTGTGTATTAACATGTTGCAGCATGAAGGTGTCCATCATCGTGATGCGATATGAGAGTGTGCATTAACATGTTACAGCTTGAGGGTGTGCATCATTGTAATGCAATATGAGTGTGCATCATCATGATGCAACATGAGTGTGTGCATTATTGAGCTGCAATATCAGTTTGCATTAACTGCATCATGTTGTCATTCACCTAATTATGTGGTCATTCACCTAATCATGTAATCATTCACCTAACTTGCCTCCTGTAATCATTCACGTAATCATGTAGTCGTTCACCCGCCTCATGTAGTCATTCACCTAATCATGTCAGAGACCTGACTCATGTAGTCATTCACCTGCCTCATGTTGTCATTCACCTAATATTGTAGTATTCACCTAACCTGCATCATGTTTTCATCCACCTAATCATGTAGTCATTAATCTAACCTGCTCTGTAATGCAATATGAGAGTGTACATCATCATGATGCAACATGAGTGTGTGCATTATGGAGCTGCAATAACAGAGTTTGCATAATTTTTGTTGCCACATGGAGGGTGTGCATCATCGTGCTGCAACATGAGGGCGTGCATTAATTCAGATGATGTCAGGAAAGAAAAAGTGCTGAGTAACACAATATGAGAAAAACACAACTTTGGAGTAAAATTGCAGGTGTAGGTTCTTACTTTGAGTCCAGCAGCAGTTTTCACCTCTGACTTGTCACTGGTCCCAGAAGTCAACTAAATGGAGGAAGAAAAAGTATTAATGCATTTGGTATTACTACTCCATGTAGTACTCGGAAAAGAGTTGACCTCCTTGGGGGCGTCTTTGATGTGAGTGGACTCCAAATCACTGGCAGCATTTCCACGACTCTCGTCATCACTAAAACACACACATCCTGAGACCATGTGGGCGAGACGACAGCTGTGTGTGTGTTTGTGACTCACCTGTCGTCTTTGTCCCGCTTGATTCTGCGGTGGTGTCGGTCCATCACACTGGTCCTGGTACGGCTCTTCTTCCACGAGTAGTAGAAGCGCACCAGGCTGGCCATAGACTTGTCAGGGAGCTGGAAGAGCAAACAGGAAGTGGACTTGTCACATGACCACATGCTGACACCTGCCATCTGACATCTACCATCTGCTGGATGCGGCGGAAGCTCTTCCCATGGAAGCTGAAGGCTTGCTCGAACAGAACCCGGTCCTCCACGCTCCACTCGTCTGGGAAGGGGGTGAAGTTTGGAAGGTCGGCCAAGGACTTCTCTACGTTGTGTTGGTGCCAAAACAACATGCCCAGGGCCTGCAAGAATCATGTAGTCATTCACCTGACTGATGTAGTAAATCACTTAATCATGTGGTCATTCACCTAATCATGAGTTCATTCACCTGCTTCATGTAGTCATTTACCTAGCCTTTCTCATTCACCTGACTCATGTAGTCATTCACCTGACTCATGTAGTCATTCACCTGACTCATGTAGTCATTCACCTAGCCTCTCATTCACCTGACTCATGTATTCATTCACCTAATTATGTAGTCATTCACCTAACCTGCCTCATGTAGTCATTCACCTAATCATGTATTCATTCACCTGCCTCATGTAGTCATTCCCCTAGCCATGTAGTCATTCACCTAACCTACCTCATGTAGTCTTTCACCATCCTCATGTAGTCATTCATCTAATCATGTATTCATTCAACTAATAATGTAACCATTCACCTGCCTCATGTCATCATTCACCTAACCTGCCTCATTTAGTTATTCACCTAATAATGTGGTAATTGAACTCATGTAGTCATTCACCTAACCTCTCATTCACCTGACTCATGTTGGCATTTACCTTATCATGTAGTAGTTCACCTAACTCTTATAGTCATTCACCTGCCTCATGTAGTCATTCATCGAAGCATGCAGTAATTCACCTGCCTCATGCAGTCATTCACCTTATCATGTAGTCATTCAACTGCCTCATGTAGTCATTCACCTAATCAGTAAGTAATTCACCTAATCAAGTAATCATTTACCTGCCTCATGTAGTCTTTCACCTGCCTCATGCAGTCTTTCAACAAACCATGTAGTCTTTCCCCTAACCATGTAGTCATTCACCTGACTCATGTAGTCATTCACCTGACTCATGTAGTCATTCACCTGACTTATGTAGTCATTCACCTGACTCATGTAGTCATTCACCTGACTCATGTACAGTAGTAATTCACCTGCCTCATGTAGTCATTCACCTAATCATGTAGTCATTCATCTGACTATAGTACAGTAGTAATTCACCTGTCATGTAGTCAATCACCTGACTCATGTAGTCATTCCCCTAACCATGGAGTTATTTACCTGACTCATGTAGTCATTCAATGAATCATGTAGTCATTCACATCATGTAGTCATTCACCTCCCTCACATAGTCATTCACCTAAATATGTAATCTTTCACCTAGTCATGTAGTCATTTTCCTAAATTGCCTCATGTAGTCATTCACCTGCCTCATGTCATCATTCACCTAATCATGTTGTCATTCACCTAATCAAGTAGTCATTCACCTAACTTGCCTCATGTAGTCATTCACCAAACATGCCTCATGTTGTCATTCACCAAACATGCCTCATCTAGTCATTCACCAAACATGCCTCATCTAGTCATTTACCAAACATGCCTCATGTAGTCATTCACCAAACATGCCTCATGTTGTCATTCACCTAACCTGCCTCATGTAGACATTTGAAAGAGTACATTCACCAAATCATGTAGTCATTCACCTAATCATGTACCAATTCACCTAACCATGTAGTCATTCACCTAATCATTAATCATTCACCTAACCAAGTATTAGTTCACTTAACCATGGAGTCATTTACCTGCATCATGTTGTCATCCACTTAATAATGTAGTCATTCACCTAACCTGCATCATGTAGTCATTCACCTAATCATGTATTAATTCACCCAACCTGCCTCATGTAGTCATTCACGCAACCTGCCTTATGTGGTCATTCACCTAACCTGCCACATGTAGTCATTCACCTAACCTGCCTCATGTAGTCATTCATCTAATCTGCCATATGTAGTCATTCTAGGTGAATGACTACATATGGCAGATTAGATAGGCTTCATGTAGTCATTCACCTAATATGCTTCATGTAGACAATCACCTAATATGCTTCATGTAGACAATCACCAAACATGCCTCATGTAGACATTCACGTAACCTGCCTCATGTAGACATTCACCTAACCTGCCTCATAGTCATTCACCTAACATGCTTCATGTAATCATTAGCCTAACCTGCCTCATGTAATCATTCACATAACCTGCCTCATGTAGTCATTCACGTAACCTGCCTAATGTAGTCATTCACCTAACCTGCCTCATGTAGTCATTATAAATCGGTTGTACTTGTATAGCGCTTTTCTACCTTCAAGGTACTCAAAGCGCTTTGACACTACTTCCACATTTACCCATTCACACACACATTCACACACTGATGGAGGGAGCTGCCATGCAAGGCGCCAACCAGCACCCATCAGGAGCAAGGGTGAATTGTCTTGCTCAGGACAAAACGGACGTGACGAGGTTGGTACTAGGTGGGATTTGAACCAGGGACGCTCGGGTTGCGCACGGCCACTCTCCCACTGCGCCACGCCGTCTCCTGACTCACTTCATGTAGTCATTCACCTAACCTGCCTCATGTAGTCTTTTACGAACGTGCTTCATGTAGTCTTTCACGAAACTGCCCCAAGTAGTCATTCACATAACCTGCCTCATGTAGTCATTCACATAACCTGCCTCATGTAGACATTCACCTAACCTGCCTCATAGTCATTCACCTAACATGCTTCATGTAATCATTAGCCTAACCTGCCTCATGTAATCATTCACATAACCTGCCTCATGTAGTCATTCACGTAACCTGCCTAATGTAGTCATTCACCTAACCTGCCTCATGTAGTCATTATAAATGGGTTGTACTTGTATAGCGCTTTTCTACCTTCAAGGTACTCAAAGCGCTTTGACACTACTTCCACATTTACCCATTCACACACTGACGGAGGGAGCTGCCATGCAAGGCGCCAACCAGCACCCATCAGGAGCAAGGGTGAAGTGTCTTGCTCAGGACACAACGGCCGTGACGAGGTTGGTACTAGGTGGGATTTGAACCAGGGACGCTCGGGTTGCGCACGGCCACTCTCCCACTGCGCCACGCCGTCTCCTGACTCACTTCATGTAGTAATTCACCTAACCTGCCTCACGTAGTCTTTCACGAACCTGCTTCATGTAATCTTTCATGCACCTGCCTCAAGTAGTCTTTCACCTAACATGCCTCATGTAGACATTCACCTAACATGCCTCATGAAGACATTCACCTAACATGCCTCATGTAGACATTCACCTAACATGCCTCATGTAGACATTCACCTAACATGCCTCATGAAGACATTCACCTAACATGCCTCATGTAGACATTCACGTAACATGCCTCATGAAGACATTCACGTAACATGCCTCATGTTGTCATTCATGTAACTTGACTCACTTCATGTAGTCATTCACCTAACCTGCCTCATGTAGTCTTTTACGAACGTGCTTCATGTAGTCTTTCACGAAACTGCCCCAAGTGGTCATTCACCTAACATGCCTCATGTAGACATTCACCTAACATGCCTCATGTAGTCATTCACCTAACATGCCTCATGTAGACATTCACCTAACATGCCTCATGTAGTCATTCACCTAACATGCCTCATGTAGTCATTCACGTAACATGCCTTATGTAGACATTCACGTAACATGCCTCATGTAGACATTCACCTAACATGCCTCATGAAGACATTCACCTAACATGCTTCATGTAGACATTCACGTAACATGCCTCATGTTGTCATTCATGTAACCTGACTCACTTCATGTAGTCATTCACCTAACCTGCCTCATGTAGTCTTTTACGAACGTGCTTCATGTAGTCTTTCACGAAACTGCCCCAAGTAGTCATTCACCTAACATGCCTCATGTAGACATTCACCTAACATGCCTCATGTAGACATTCACCTAACATGTCTAATGTAGTCATTCACCTAACATGCCTCATGTAGTCAATCACTTAACATGCCTCATGTAGTCATTCACCTAACCTGCCTCATGTAG
Source organism: Nerophis ophidion (assembly GCF_033978795.1). Lineage (NCBI taxonomy): Eukaryota > Metazoa > Chordata > Actinopteri > Syngnathiformes > Syngnathidae > Nerophis > Nerophis ophidion. The sequence goes on from NC_084613.1 coordinate 31,426,865, forward strand.
TCATTCACCTAACCATGTAGTCATTCACTTAAGCTAGACAGTAGTGAGTAAGAACAGTGAAGAGATTGTAGTGCGTGACATAAGCGTGAAGAGATTGTAATGAGTAACATAGCTGTGCACCTGTTCCATGTTGTATCCGTGTTTGTCTTTAGCGATGGTGATGTATTCATCCACTGAAAGTAGCAAACAGAACTGAAATTATTCACTTTTACGTTACAATCTATACAATATGTTACCTGTTTAAAAATGTGTTACAATCTATACAATAAGTTACAATCCATACAAATGTTATGTTACATTGTATACAATATGTTACAATCTACACCAGGGGTCTCAAACGTAATTTACTTGGGGGCCACTGGATGCAAAAATTGGGTGAGGCTGGGCCGCAAGAAAAGATTTCTTAAAAAATTTAACATGCACTTTTTAATGAATTCACCTTCTATGAATGGCTTTCCCGCCTTAGCAACATACTTGCCAACCATCACGATTTTCCCGGGGGACTCCTGAATTTCAGTGCACCTCCCGACAATCTACTGGTGCAACCATTTTCCCGAATTTGTCCCAATTTTCACCCGGCCGACATTATTAAGGGCTGCTGTGACTGCACTGCCTTTAACGGCCTCTACAACAGTGGTTCTCAACCTTTTTTCAGTGATGTACCCCCTGTGAACACTTTTTTCATTCAAGTACCCCCTAATCAGAGCAAAGCATTTTTGTTGGGGAAAAAAAAGATAAAGAAGTAAAATACAGCACTATGTCATTGGTTTCTGATTTATTAAATTGTATAACAGTGCAAAATATTGCTCATTTGTAGTGGTCTTTCTTGAACTATTTGGAAAAAAGATATAAAATAACTAAAAACTTTTTGAAGAATAAACAAGTGATTAAATTATAAATTAAGATTTCTACACATAGAATTGTAATAGAGATCCATCTGGATTCATGAACTTAATTCTAAACATTTCTTCACCAAAAAATAAATCTTTAACATCATTATTTATGGAACATGTCCGTAAAAAGTCTAGCTGTCAACACTGAATGTTGGATTGTTGGATTATTTTTTCACAGTTTATGAACTTACATTCATATTTCATTGAAATATTATCCAATAATATATTCATAAAGGATTTCTGAATTGCTGCTATCTCACTTGCCCCTTGGCATACCTTCAAGCACTTCCAGGGGTTCGCGCATCCCCTAGAAGAAGACTACTGCTCTAATACATCATCACGCACGCTTCTACATCACACAACCAATGTGCCGGCTCTGTAACATGTTGTATGAGACTTTTGCGGAACTAGATCAGGGGCTGCAAGACGTACTTGTTCAACAGCCATAAGGGTCACACTGAGGATGGCCGTATAAACAACTTTAACACTGTTACTAATATGCGCCACACTGTGAACCCACACCAAACAAGAATGACAAACCCTTTTTGGGAGACTTTCCGCATCCTAACACAACTTAAACACAAGAAAACAAATACCCAGAACACTTTGCAGCCTTGACTATCCCTGGCTACATTATACAACACCTCAACCGACGCAAGTAGGGAGGGTGGGGGGGTGGAGGTTTGGTGGTAGCTGGGGTGTGTATATTGTAGCCCGGAAGAGTCAGGGTAGAGTGGGATTCTGGCTAATTGTTCTGTTGTGTTTATGTTGTGTTACGATACAGATGTTCTCCCGAAATGTGTTTTGTCATTCTTGTTTGGTGTGGGTTCACAGTCTGGCACATATTTGTAACAGTGTTAAGGTTTTTTTTACGGCCACCCTCAGTGTGACCTGTGTAGCTGTTGATCAAATATATCTTATATATAAATACAGTATATCAAATATATCTACACGTGCGTCTTGGATGGCCGGATGCAACATATAACTGGGCTTGCACGCTGCCAGTTCAGGATGTAGGGGGCGCTAAAGGCAGTGCCATTATGGCACTCACTGAATATTGTTGATATGGTATAAATCGACAGGGGCTTCGAACAAATTGGTGCCCTGAAATTTGGGGGTCTCCCAGGAAAATTGGGGACGTGGGCAAGTATGACGCTGTTAAGCGGCATTCATATTAAACTCGCGGGCCACACCAACATTAAATTGTCATATCAAAGTGCGGGCCGCATAATAACGTCTCGCGGGCCGCATGTTCGAGACCCCTGATCTACACAATACGTTACAATCTATAAACATGTTACATTAAAATCTATACAATGTATTAGAATTTATACCATATGTTACGTCACAATCTATACAATATGTTATGTTTCAATCTATAAAATGTTACGTGGCAATCTATAAAATGTTAAATTGCAATCTATAAATGTTACAATCTATACAATGTTACAATATATACAATACGTTAAAATCTATACGATATGTTACGTTATAGTCTATAAAATGTTATGTTAAAATCTATAAATTGTTTCGTTACAATCTATACAATGTTACGTTACAATCTATACAATGTTACGCTACATCTATAAAATATGTTACGTTACAACCTATACAATGTTACACGTTACAATCTATACAATCCATACATACTAATACAATCTATACAATATGTTACAATCTATACAATATGTTACAGTCTATACAATACGTTACAGTCTATGAAGTATGTTAAAGTATCTATACATCTATACAATATGTTACAATATATAAATCTTTTCAATGGTTACGTTACAATCCATACAATATGTTACACTACAATCTACTGGATACAGTCTAAACAACATGTTATGTTACAATCTATACAATATGTTACAATCTAAACAACAGGTTACGTTACAATCTCTAAAATACTTAACAAACTATACAATGTTACATTACAATCTATACAATGTTACATTACAATCTATAAAATGTTACTATACAAGCGATTCAAAATTGTACAATCTATACAATATTCTATAATCTGAACAGTATGTTACAATGTATACAATATATTACAATTTATACAATATGTTACAATCCATACAATGTTGTGTTACATTCTATTCAATATGTTACAATCTATACAATATGCTACAATCTGTACAATATGTTGCGCTTCAATAAGTTACAATGTATAGCATGGTTACGTTACAATCCATGTAATATGTTACAATCTATACAATGTCATGTTACCTTCAATACAATATGTTATAATCTAGACCAGGGGTCAACAACCTTTTTGAAACCAAGAGCTACTTCTTGGATACTGATTAATGCGAAGAGCTACCAGTTTGATACACACTTCAATAAATTGCCAGAAATAGCCAATTTGCTCAATTTAGCTTTAACTCTGTTATTATAAATAATTAATGATATTTATATTTGTGGAAACACTGATCATCTTAATGATTTCTTAGAATAAATATACATTTTTGATGACGTGTTTTAAATAGGTTAAAATCCAATCTGCGCTTTGTTAGAATATATAACAAATTGGACCAAGCTATACTTCCAACAAAGACAAATCATTATTTCTTCTAGATTTTCCAGAACAAAAAATTTAAAAGAAAATCAAAAGACTTCGAAATAAGATTTAATTTAAATTCTACAGATTTTCTAGATTTGCCAGAATTTTTTTTTTTAATTTTAATCATAAATTTGAAGAAATAGTTCACAAATATTCTTCTTCAAAAAAACAGAAGCTAAAATGAAGAATTAAATTAAAATTTGTCATTATTCTTTAAATTAAAAAAAATAATTTACTTGAACATTGATTTAAATTGTCAGGAAAGAAGAGGGAGGAATTTAAAAGGTAAAAAGGTATATGTGTTTAAAAATCCTAAAATCATTTTTAAGGTTGTATTTTTTTTCTAAAATTGTCTTTCTGAATGTAATAAGAAGCAAAAACAAAAAATAAATGAATATATTTAAACAAGTGAAGACCAAGTCTTTAAAATATTTTCTTGGATTTTCAAATTCTATTCGAGTTTTGTCTCTCAGAATTAAACATGTCGAGCAAAACGAAACCAGCTTGCTAGTAAATAAATACAATTAAAAAAAATAGAGGCAGCTCACTGGTAAGTGCTGCTATTTGAGATATTTTTAGAACAGGCCAGCGGGCTAATCATCCTGTCCTTACGGGCTACCTGGTGCCTGCGGGCACCGCGTTGGTGACCCCTGATCTAGACAATACGTTAGAATCTATACAATCTGTACAATATGCTACAATCCATACAATCAATTCAATGGGTTATGTTACAATCAATACTATGTTACAATCTATTTAATGGGTTATGTTACAATCTATACAATAGGTTACGTAACAATCTCTAAAGTATGTTACAATCAATACAATGTTGCATTACAATAAGAGATGTCCGATAATATAAATGCTTTGAAATGTAATATCGGAAATTATCGGTATCGGTTTCAAAAACTAAAATGTATAACTTTTTAAAACGCCACTGTGTGTGGGAGAAGTACAGAGCGCCAATAAACCTTTAAGTAGGGCTGGGCGATATATCGATATACGTGATATATCGCGGGTTTGTCTCTGTGCGATATAGAAAATGACTATATCGTAATATTCGAGTATACGTTCTCACACAGTTGTTTTTAGCTGCGGGGATTAGAGTACTGGCTCTTTCCACTCCTAGTGTCTCCTCACAGACAGCAAGCGCACAATCTTACACACGTCACATCCTACGTCACATATGTATACGCCCTCGCCCAGCAGAGAGGTAGCAGCGTGGCTAACGTTAGCTGTGGTGCTAGCAGACTTAGAGGTGCTGATTCTTATCCCAGTCGAGTGGTAATACGAGAGAAAGAAGGTGCAAATATGGTAACAAATGAAGGAAGAATTAATTCCCAAGAAAAACAGCACGGGGTCCATCGTCTGGCGGTGGTTGTCGAATAGACAACTTTAATTTGATTTGTCAAGTGTGGGGCACAGGCGTTGCTACCAAAAGTAACAATACTGCTAATATGTAGCATCATTTGAAAAGTCACCTGCTAATAACTTTAATAAATACAGTTTTGGTAAATTGACTTAATTGTAATTTCCTTCTCTGCATGAAAGTTTAAAATGACCATATATTAATGCAGTATGAACAAGAATGTTTTAATGGAGACACATAGAATCATCATACTGCTGTGATTATATGTATCAAGTGTTCATTTAAGGCTAAGGCAAAATACCGAGTTATATATCGTATATCGCGATATGGCCTAAAAATATTGCGATATTAAAAAAAGGCCATATCGCCCAGCCCTACTTTAAAGGCACTGCCTATGCATGCCGGCCAAGTCACATAATATCTCCCACTTTTCACACACACAAGTGAATGCAAAGCATACTTAGTCAACAGCCATACAGGTCACACTGAGGGTGGGCGTATAAACAACTTTAACACTGTTACAAATATGCGCCACACTGTGAATCCACACCAAACAAGGATGACAAACACACTTCGGGAGAACATCCGCACTGTAAGACAACATAAACACAACAGAACAAATACCCAGTAACCCTTGCAGCACTAACTCTTCTGGGATGCTACAATATACACCCACCGCTACACTCTACCCCCCCACCTCAACCTCCTCATGTCCCAAATTTCAGGCTGCTGTTTTGAGGGATGTTAAAAACAATAATGCACTTTGTGACTTCAATAATAACATTGGGAGTGCCATGTTGGCATTTTTTCCATAACTTGAGTTGATTTATTTTGGAAAATCTTGTTACATTGTTTAATGCAGGGGTCTCAAACATGCAGCCCACGGGCCGCAATTGGCCCACGGGCGAGACGTTATTAAGCGGCCCGCGCTTTGATATGACAATTTAATGTTGGTGCGGCCCGCGAGTTTAATATGAACGGCGCTTCACAGCGTCATACTTGCCAAAATACCCAATTTTTCGGGGAGACCCCTGAATTTCAGGGCACCAATTCTCTCGAAGCCACTGTCAATTTTTACCAGATCAACAGTGCCATAATGGCACTGCCTTTAGTGCCCCCTACATCCTGACCTGACAGAGTGCAAGCCCAGTAATATGTTGCATCTGGCCATGTGAGACACACATGTGTTGTTGCAAGATATATTTAATCAACAGCTACACACGTCACACTCAGGGTGGCCGTAAAAAAATGTTGAACACTGTTACAAATATGAGCCAGACTGTGAACCAACACCAAACAAGAATGACATACACATTTCGGGAGAACATCCGCATCGTAACACAACATAAACACACCAGAACAATTACCCGGAATCCCATGCAGAGCTAACTCTTCCGGGCTACAATATACACACCCCAGCTACCACCAACCCCCCACTTCCCCACCCTCCCTACTTGAGTCGGTTGTGGTGTTGTATATTGTAGCCCTGCAAGGTGTTCTGGGTATTTGTTCTCTTGTGTTTAAGTTGTGTTAGGGTGCGGAAATTCTCCCAAAATGGGTTTGTCATTCTTTTTTGGTGTGGGTTCACAGTTTGGCGCATATTTGTAACAGTGTTAAAAGTTTTTTTACGGCCACCCTTAGTGTGACGTGTATGGCTGTTGAATAAGTACGTCTTGCAGCAACTGACGTTGTTCTGCACAGGTCTCACATAACATGTTACAGAGCCAGCACATTGGTTGTGTGATGTAAAAGCGTGCACGATGACATGTAGTTGAGCAGTAGTCTTCTTTTGGGGGTGCGCGGACCCCTGGGGGTACTTGAAGGTATGCCAAAGGACAAGTGAGATACATTAAAAACAATCTAAAATACAGCAGCAATTCATGAATCCTTTATACATATGTTTATTGAATAATACTTCAATGAAGTATGAATGAAAGTTCATAAACTGTGGAAAAATAATATAACAATCTAACAGTCAGTGTTGACAGTTGGATTTTTTGTGGACATGTTCCATAAATATTGATGTTAAAGATTTCTTTTTTTGTGAAGAAATTTTTAGAATTAGGTTCACGAATCCAGATGGATCTCTATTACAATCCCCAAAGAAGGCACTTTAAGTTGATGATTACTTCTATGTGTAGAAATATTTATTTATAATTGAATCACTTGTTTATTTTTCAACAAGTTTTTTAGTTATTTTTATATCTTTTTTTCCAAAGGGTTCAAGAAAGACCACTAGAAATGAGCAATATTTCAGAAACTGATGACATAGTGCTGTATTTTACTTCTTTATCTCTTTTTTTCAACCAAAAATGCTTTGCTCTGATTAGGCGGTACTTGAATTAAAAAAATGTTCACAGGGGGTACATCACTGAAAAAAAGGTTGAGAAACACTGTTGTAGAGGACGTTAAAGGCAGTGCAGTCAGGGCAGCCCTTAATAATGTTGGCCGGGTGAAAATTGGGACAAATTCGGGAGAATGGTTGCACCGGTAGATTGTCGGGAGGTGCACTGAAATTCAGGAGTCTCCCGGAAAAATTGTAAGGATTGGCAAGTATGTTGCTAAGGCGGGAAAGCCATTCATAAAAGGTGATTTCATTCAAATCTTTTCTTGCGGCCCAGCCTCACACAGTTTTTGCATCCAGTGGCCCCCAGGCAAATTGAGTTTGAGACCCCTGGTTTAATGCATCCAGCGGGGCATCACAACAATCAGAATACAAGATATCGGCAAAAAGGCATTTATCGGACATCTCCACTTAAAATCTATAAAATGTTACGTTACAATCTATTCAAAATTTTACAATCTATATAATATGTTACAATGTATACAATATGTTACAATCTATAAGGGGTTACATTAAAATCTTTAAAAGGGGTTACGTTACAATCTGTACAATATGTTACAATCTATACAATATGTTACGTTAAAACGTACACAATACATTAAAATCTATATATGTTACTATATATACAATATATTACGTTACAATCTATACTATGTTACATTACAATCCATACTATGTTACAATCTAAAACTGTTACGTTACAGTATATCATATATGCTACGTCGATAAATGTAGCGTTACAATCAATACTATATGTTACATCCATAAATGTAACATTACAATCCATACTAGGTTACATCTATAAATATCACATTACAATCAATGCTATGTTACATCTATAAATGTCACGCTACAATCTATACAAAATGTTACGCTACAATCTTTACAGCATTTTACAATTAATATAAGGAGTTACATTACAATCTACACAAAGGGTTACATTACAATCTATACACAATTTTACGATGAATATAATGGGTTATATTACAATCTATACAATATGTTACAACCGATAAAATATGTTATGTTACAAGCTATACAATAAGTTACAATCTACACAATGGGTTATGTTGCAATCTATACAATGTTACCTTACATCCTATACAATGTGTTAGGTTACAGCCTATGCAATGTGTTACATTACAATCTGTACAGTATGCTATGCTACAATCTATATAATATGTTACAATCTATAAAAAGCGTTACATTACAATCTATACAAGGGGTTACATTACAATCTTCACAAAGGGTTACATTACAATCTATACAATATGTTACAACATAAAAAATATGTTACGTTACAACCAATACAATATGTTACATCACAACCTATACAATATACTATATTACAACCTTCAAAATATGTTATGTTTCAATCTATACAATGTTACATTACAAATTATACATTACATTACAAGCTATAAAATGTTATTGTGTAAATAGTAACCTAACATTGTATACAATGTTATTGTATAGATAGTAACCTAACATTGTATACAATGTTATTGTATAGATAGTAACCTAACATTGTATACATTGTAACCTAACATTTAAAGTAACATTGTATAGATTGTAACTTAACATTGTATTGATTGTAACATAACATTGTATAGATTGTAACTTAACATTGTATTGATTGAAACCTACAGTAACATTTAAAGTAACATTGTATAGATTGTAACCTAACATCCTATAGATTGTAACCTAACATCGTATAGATTGTAATCTAGCAGGTCAATCTATATAATGCCAAGTTACAATCCATACAATGTTACATTACAATCTATAAAATGTTACGTTACAATCCATACACTGTTACAATGTATACAAGGTTATGCTACAATCTATACAAACTTACATTACCATCTATACAATGTTACAATCTACACAATGTTACGTTACAATCTATACAATGTTACATTCCAAGCTATACAGTATTTCAAGTAACACACGATACAATGTTAGATTACACTCTATACAACGTTAGGTTACACTCTATACAACGTTAGGTTACACTCTATACAACGTTAGGTTACACTCTATACAGTATTTTAAGTTACACTCTATACAATGTTAGGTTACATTCTATAGATTGTTAGGTTACACTCGATACAATGTTAGGTTACACTCTAAACAATGTGTGTGGCCTTACGTTGATTGTGGACATTACTGCTGGGCGTCCACACCAACATGTCAGACATGTCCACACTGTCTGCCTGCTGACACGTCCTCGCCACCTCTACACACACAACACACACAAATAGGTTAAATGAAATACTGCATCACTTTATTTAGAAGTATATCTATATATTAGTAATATTTGTGAGCATATGTAATTGTCTGCAGTCCTCTCCAAGGTTTCTCATAGTCATTCACATTGACATCCCACTGTATTGTGAGTTTTTCCTTGCCCTCATGTCGGCTCTGAACCGAGGATGTCATTGTGGCTTGTGCAGCCCTTTGAAACACTTGTGATCTAGGGCTGAATGAATAAACATTGATAGATAGATTGAATTTTTTTGGGGGGTGAAAATAAATGATAATTTGGAAACTAAAAATATCTCCGAAAGTGCTTATTAATGAATTTAGTGAGTCATAGACCTACTCCTCAGGACTTCTCTGCTATCTTTAATTTTATTTTTTGAACTTTTTTGAATGCAAGAGTAGCCGTAACAAGTTAATAAACTTTACTGAAGACCCGAAGGATCAACCACGATCGCTCTGCACCGTTGACAGAAAGCAGCCGGCGGGCCGTGAGTAAAATCAGCTGATGGACTTAATGAATGAATGAATAAACGCGCAGCTGCGTTATATGGAATCAGTCGAACGCTATGGAAAGGAAAGTTGCAGGTTGTGGATGTGAAATACATATTAAATGTATCTCAGAAATCAAGGTCTGCCACTGGATCAAAAGCCTCTAGATCATCCTCAGTATCCTCAGAATTACAAAAGGCCAAGGCCTGTAAAGGCTCAAGCTGCTGCACTGAAGGAAAAACACATCTTGCAACTGGACGAAACAAAGTTTAAAGCAAAGGTGGAGCAAATGGAGTAGGAAGCAGACCTCGCAGCATCAACTGCTAAATTGAGCTCATAGAACTAGATAGTACAATCCCTCTGATTAATCAGCACTTAGTGTTGAGTGGAGTGGGGTCATTTAGCAGCCCAGTTTGGGTCCTTTCTCTTTAACCATATCCATCTGCTACTTGTTCAGCAGCATCCAGCAGCGATTTGACAGCCCGCCGGAAGGCCTGACCTCTCAATCCAATTCTTTTCAGGAGGCTGGTTGTGAACGTAGCAACAAAGCCTCTGCACCCAACTTCAACTGGAAGCACTCGGGCAAGCCAGCCGTGCTGCTCTGCCTCGGCTGCTATGTCCGCAAACCTCAGTTGTTTGTGCTCATATGCTTCACCAACAGCTGCTTCCCATGGTACAGTTAGTTCAACAATGAACACAGTCTTCTGGGAGGTTGACCAAAAGACCAGGTCTGGCCTGAAGCTGGTTGTAATGATTTCAGGCGGGAAGATAAGTTTCTGGTCCAGGTCAACCTGCATTTTCAGGTCCCGGGCAGAGTCCAGAAGGGCTGCCTCCACTCTTGCAAATGGTTTTGGTGGGAGTTGTCCTGCTCTTACAAACTGCGTGGTGATTGAGTGACTAGGGATTAGGGGAGGGAGGGCCTTGTAATTTCTCCTTTCCTCCAGGGTGATCGCCAGTTGCCTCAAGACCTGGTTGTGCCTGCAGGTGTAGCGGCCTTGAGACAAACTGATTTTGCAGCCGCTGAGGATGTGACTGAGTGTTGCAGGGGTTTGACACAGTGCACAAGAAAGATCTTCTCCAAACCATTGGTTTAAGTTCTTGGGTGTGGGAAGAACATTGTAAGTGGCTCTAAAGATGAAGCTGATTTGGCTCCCCTCCATTTCCCAAAGATCCTTCCATGTGAGCCTACGATGCTCCAGGTTGTCCTAGCTAGTCCAGTGTACCTGTTTGGACTGTGCCACTGCTGTTGCACATCTGTCTGCCTCCTCTTCTTCTTGTTGAACCTGATCAATCACCAGCTTTCTCCTCTGGGCTGATGTTGCCTTCTGCCATGTGGGTTGACTAGCCCCAAGTCCAAACCCACCTCTTCCGTGCTGCACTTGTCCCACTATGTCTCCATGCCCAAGAGCATATTTGGCTTGTCGCACGGCCTCAGATAGGATCCATTTCCTCGCGGTTGCCAGTTTGGAAGCAACCACTTGGATCACCTCAGCTTGAGACTCAGTCAGTGTCATGCTCAACCTCACCTTGGTGCATTTAAACTCCTCCGTGAGGCTAGAGATGGGCAGTTCCAGGGCACCATAACCATATAGGCCGAAGTTACTGAAGCACCGTGGAGGGCCAAGACACTTTTTGATGTATGCACTGACTGTTCTCTCCAGCTTCGCGACTTTGGACATGGGGATCTCGTAGACTGTTGGTGGCCACATCAAACGGGGGAGCAATCCAAACTGTAGGCACCACAGTTTCAATTTGCCAGGAAGTAAGGTCTTGTCAATGCGGACAAGACCTTTGATGGTTTGTTCTTTCAGCTGATTGCTGTGGTCCGAGTCTTTGAGACTTGCGTTGTACAATCGCCCAGACTTTTGACTGACAGCTCTGACACCAATGGAATGGGAGTATCCTAGAAGTAGAACCTCTGGTCAGTGAGTTTTCCCTTGACAATAGATATGCTCCTGGACTTGCTGGGTTTAAACTTCATCCGTGCCCATGTAATGTTGGCATGAAGCTTTCCCAGCAGATGTTTAGTGGATTTAATGGTTGAGGTCAAGGTGGTCATGTCGTTCAGGTAGGCACGGATGGGAGGTAGACGCTGTCCCCTTCTCAGAAGTTCTCCACCCACAACCCATTTGGAAGCTCGAATTATCACTTCCATTGCCATGGTGAAGGCTAGAGGGGAGATGGTACATCAATCACTTCCAGAGATTGCTATGATGTTCATTCTGTTGTTTTGACACAGAATTGCAGATCACATAATTCGTTTTTCACCAGGTTTGTGATAGTATTTGGTATGTGCAAGAATTTGAAGGCTGTCCAGATGAGAAAATGAGGGACAGATCCAAAAGCATTGGCTAGGTCTAGGAATAAGACGTGCAGGTTGTTTCCTTCCCTCTTGGTGGATTGAATTTGGTGCCATATCATGCTTGTATCCTCCAAGCAGCCTGAAGAACCAGTATTACAGCTTTCTGCAGGGATGAATCAATCAAGCTGTTTTGCTTCAGGTACGTTGTCATCCTTTTAGCAATGATGCTAAAGAAGACCTTCCCTTTAACACATACCAGGTTGATCTGCCAGAATTGATCAATGTTTGAGGCATCTTTTTCCTTTGGATTAACCCTCCCCAAGCTCTGCACCAAAATAGGAAATCCTTCAAAGTGATTCAATTCATAAAAGTAATGAGGTGGCTCAGAAACCCATGACTGAGTTTTATGATTATCAGCATGAAACAGAAAGTATGGAGAGCAATGTGGACTTAATAAAGTTAGGTGCAATACCCGAAACCTCATTTCACCAAACCATTTTAAGTATCCACAAACCTTTACTTAAAAAAGAACACCAACACATCAGAAGGTCCAAATCAGGGGTGTCCAAACTATTTCCACTGAGGGCCACACACGGAAAAATTAAACCATGCGGGGGCCGTTTTGATATTTTTCATTTTCAAACCATAACAAAATATATGGATTCTTTATTTTTTACCTTTAGGACTCCCAGGGAACATAAAGAGTCTCCGTCATTAACATGTTAAAAATAAGTCAAATTATTATTTTCATTTTTTATGCAACGCTTACAGTAAATATATCAATTTCAGGTTGATATAAAGCTAAAAAAAAAAGGTTTTATGCCTTTTCACTCAGAGACAACTTTGTTTTTTATATTTAAACTGAAATATGCAGTATTTCCCCCATTGCCCAATACCTTCAGAAAGCAATGTTTGATCTAAAGTAATTGGAGCCCTAAAAAGATAAATAATGCAGGACACCATTGATTTAAATGCATTATTATTTCTGAGTAATCACAGTGAAAAAATAAATAAAATCCCACTAAATATCTTTGGGATCCAAAAGGTCCCCCACTCATTGAGTGATACATTTTTATTATTATTTGTTTTACTCTTAACACTTAAGTTACGAGATCAACTTCAGATATATATGGCGATTTTACGTTTGAACTATTATTTTATTGGTTGTATGCTAGTTTGTCAAAGAAAATGCTGTTTTTATATGGCAACCACACAGTATATGTACACAATATTATAAAGTGAAATATTTGAAGTAATTGGAGCTTTAAATAGGTCAAGAATTGATTATAATTTTTTAAAACTTTTTTTTTCTTTTAGCATTGGCAATAAGAGCAAAATAAAGAAAAAAAAAAGAAAAACAAACAGCTTGCATGGCAGCTTTGTGTCAACATTGCAAATTTTCCCCATTAGATTTCTTCTCATTCTACTTTTTTTTTCTGTTTATTTTTTATTTTTGCAATAGCATTTTCAGAATGTGTGGCGGGCCACTAAACAATTAGCTGCTGGCCGCAAATGGCCCCCGGGCCGCACTTTGGACACCCCTGGTCTAAATAAACCTCAAAACCAAAACGCAACTGAAAAACACAAGACCCAGAGTGTAAATCAGACTCAAATAATAAATCACTCTGCACAAGATAATGTGTTTATTAATGCTGCTCATAACTTGGATATGGTTATTCAAAGACAAAGTGACATCGCATTGTTTCACAGCAAAAACTGTCTCTACTACCAGCAAGAAATATTTCTGTGTTTGATGGTAACCCACTGGCGTATCGGTCTTTTATCCATGCATTTGAACACTTGATTGAAGACAAGACAGAGACTAATCAAAACCGACTCTACTACCTTGAGCAGTTTACCTCTGGTTTGCCAAGAAACTTGGTTCGCAGCTGTTTTCACATAGAAGCCAGTAGGGGCTATAATGAAGCAAAGCACCTCTTAAAAGAATACTTTGTAAATTAGATGAAAAGTTTGGGAGCTTACTTGGAAAAAGCCTTGAATTGGACAGCGATTAAAGCTGAGGATGGGGAAATGCTGCATGCATATGCAATGTATTTGAGAGGATGCTGTAATGTAATGCAAGATTTACAGTATATGGAGGAACTTGATATTCCATCGAACCTAAGGCTCCAAACTACCCTACAAAACTCAGAGAAAAGTGGCGAAGCACAGCTTATGAGAACCAACAGAGAGCTGGCAGGAGAATCAGATTTAACAACTGTAGATTTTGTTGAAAAACATGCCAAGGTGCTTTTGGATTCGTTGTTTGGAGACATTCAGGACCAAATAACAATGAAAAGGCCACTTCCAAGAAGCAAAAGTGAACTAAAACCAATAGAGGCAGAAACAGCAGCTTTGCTACTTCAGTAGCTGTTAATACAGAGCCAGCAGGACGCACTTTAAAACAATCATCTGTTCCACAACAACCTGCTCAAACCACACCCTGTGTTATCATCCCTTTATGTGGATATTGTCATGGAAAACACGCTCTGACTGACTGCTCACAAGTCAAAACAGTCACAAGACAAAAAGGTTGCAACTCAGTATTCTTCTTCCTCCACAAGTTACATACACTATCTATATGTAAAATGGATACATGGATGATACAGCAGAGGATTGGGAGAATGTCATGTGGTCAGATGAAACCAAAACAGAACTTTTTGGTATTAACTCAACTCGTCGTGTTTGGAGGAAGAAGAATACGGAGTTGGATCCCAAGAACACCATACCTAAAGTGAAGCATGGGGGTGGAAACATCATGCTTTGGGGCTGTTGGTCTGCTAAAGGGACGGAACGATTGATCCGTGTTAAGGAAAGAATAAATGGGGCCATGTATAGTGAGATTTTGAGCCAAAACCTCCTTCCATCAGTGAGAGCTTTGAATGGTTGACCGAATACTTATTTTCCACCATAATTTACAAATAAATTCTTTAAAATTCCTACAATGTGAATTCCTGGATTTTTTTTTCACATTATGTCTCTCACAGTTGAAGTGTACCTATGATGAAAATTACAGACCTCTGTCATCATTTTAAGTGGCAGAACTTGCACAATCGGTGGCTGACTAAATACTTTTTTGCCCCACTGTATATATATACATACACACACATATATATATATATATATATATATATATATATATATATATATATATATATATCACAACTAGGGTTGGGTATCGAGTATCGAGTATCGATTGGAAACGGGACTAACTTTCCGATTCCTCCGGAATCGTTCAAAAGTTTAAATTTCGATTCCTAGTTTCGATACCCAGTGCGCCGACCGGAAAAAAAATAATAAGTCTGCCGACCCGGAAGAAGAAGCCGCTGAACACCAACGAAGAAGCGCCCACTGCCGGAAGTGTTAGCATAGCCGAGCCTATGTCAGTCAAGCATGGATAGCGGGCGTCGACGGTCGAAAGTGTGGCTTTATTTTACTAAAAAAAAAAGAAATATCGGCAAAATGTAACACGTGCGACAGGACTGTTTCGTGCTTAGGAGGGTGCACGTCGAACATGATGAAGCACCTCAGAGTGATTAAAAATCCCTCAGTGACATTATCAGTAGACATTTATAAAAATAATAAAAAAGAACAATAGTGTCACAGTGGCTGACACTTGCATTGCATCTCATAAGCTTGACAACACACTGTGTGCAATGTTTTCACAAAGACAAAATAAGTCATATTTTTGGTTCGTTTAATAGTTAAAACAAATTTACATTATTGCAAATCAGTTGATAAAACATTGTCCTTTACAATTATAAAAGCTTTTTTTGAAAAAAATCTACTACTCTGCTAGCATGTAAGCAGACTGGGGTAGATCCTGCTGAAATCCTATGTATTGAATGAATACAGAATCGTTTTGAATTGGAAAAATATTGTTT